>NW_012147842.1:131491-132875 GCF_000956105.1 Propithecus coquereli
TAGTTCTCTTGTTATTTCCACCACATCTGTAGTGCCTTCCTCCATGAAAATCTTGAGCCCCTCAAAGTCATCCAAGAGGATTAGAATCAACTTCTTCAAAAACTCCTGTTAATGTTGATGTTTGGGCTCTTCTCCCCATGAATCATGAATACCCTTAATGGCATCGAGAATGGTGAATCCTTTCCAGAAGGCTTTCAATTTACTTTATCAGTACCCATTAGTGGAATCACCATCTGTGGTAGCTATGGCCTTATGAAATATATTTTTTAAATAAGACTTGAAAGTCAAAATTTCTCTTTGACCCATGGTCTGCACAACAGTGATGTTGTGTTAGCAGGTATGAATGCAACATTGATCTCCTCGTACATCTTCATCAGAGCTCGTGGGTGACCGGGTGTATTGTCAATGAACAATAATATTTTGAAAGGAATCTTTTTTTTTTATGAGCAGCAGGTCTCAACAGTGGGCTTAAAATATTCAGTAAAACCATGCTATAAATAGATGTGCTATCATCCAGGCTATATTGTTCTGCTTATAGATCACAGGTGAAGTAGACTTAGCATAACTCTTAAGGGCCTTGGGATTTTCAGAATGGTAAATGAACACTGGCTTCAACTTGAAGTCACCAGCTGCATTAGCTCCTAACAAGCAAGTCAATCTGTCTTTTGAAGATCTGAAGCCAAGCATTGATTTCTCGCTGGCTATGAAGGTCCTAGATGGCATCTTTTCGTCAATATAAGGCTGTTTTGCCTATGTTGAATATCTATTGTTTAATATGATCTTAGCTAGATCTTCAGGATAACTCGTTGTAGCTTCAATATCAGCAATTGCTGCTTCACCTTGCACCTTTGCGTTATAGATGGATTCTTTCCTTACACCTCAGGAACCAACTTTTACTAGCTTCAAACTTTCCTTCTGCAGTTTCCTCATCTTTCTCTGCCTTAAGAGAATTTAAAATAGAGATAGGGCCTTGTTCTGGATTAGGCTGTGGTTTAAGGGAGTGCTGTGGCTGGTTTGATCTTCTCTCCAGACCACTAAAACTTTCTCCGTATCGGCAACACGGTTTGTCTTTCTTATCATTCACGTGTTCATTGGAGTAGCACTTCTAATTTACTTCAAGAAATTTTCCTTTGCATCCACAACTTGGCCAACTGGTACAAAGGCCTAACTTTTTGCCTGTCTTGGCTTTCAAATGCCTTCCTCACTAAGCTTAGTCACTTCTAGCTTTTGATTTAAAGTGAGAGACATTCTATTCTTCCTTTCACTTGAACATTCTGAATGTTCTGAATGCCATTATAGGGCTATTAATTGGCCTAACTTTATTTTCTTTCTATCTATCTATCTATTTATTTTTTGGGATTCTGAGGTGACTTTAAATATTTTT
>NW_012147842.1:133678-134842 GCF_000956105.1 Propithecus coquereli
TTCTCTTTGTCTCCATGAGATCAATTGTTATTAATATTTAGCTCCCATACATGAGTGAGAACATGCAAGATTTTTCTTTCTGTGCTTGGCTTATTTCACCTAACATAATGTTCTCCAGTTCCATCCATGTTGTTGCAAATGGCAGGATTTCATTCTTTTTTGTGGCTATATAATATTCCATTGTGTATATGTACAATTTATCCATTTATCCATTGATGGACACTTAGGTTGATTCCATGTCTTGGCTATTGTGAATAGTGCTGCAATAAACATGGAAGTGCAGATATCTTTTCTATATAATGAATTCTCCTCCTTTGGAAATAAATATACCCAGCAGTGGGATTTCTGGGGTCATATGGTAGTTCTAGTTTTAGTTTTTTAAGGAACCTCCATACTGTTCTCCATATGGGTTGCACTAATTTACAATTCCAAAAGGAGTGTATGAGGGTTCCCCTTTCTCTACGTCTTTGCCAGAATTCATTATTGCCTGTCTTTTTGATAAAAGCCATTTTAATAGGAGTGAGATGATATCTCATTGTGGTTTCGATTTGCATTTCTCTGATGACTAATGGTGTTGAGCATTTTTTTCATACACTTGTTGGCCATTTGTATGTCTTCTTTTGAGATATGTCTATTCAGATCTTTTGCCCATTTTTTGATTGAATTATTTGATTTTTTTTCCTATTGAGTAGTTGGAGCTCCTTATATATTCTAGTTATTAATACCCTGTAAGATGGGTAGTTTGCAAATATTTTCTCCCATTCTATGGGTTGTCTTTCACTTTCTGATTGTTTCCTTTGCTGTGCAGAAGCTTTTCAGCTTGATGTGATACTGATCATCCAATTTTCCTTTGGTTACTTGTGCTTTGGAGGTATTACTGAAGAAGTTATTGCCCAGACTCATGTCTTGAAGCATTTCCTCAATGTTCTCTTTCAGTAGTTTCATAGTTTCAGGTCTTAGATTTAAGTCTTTAATCCATTTTGATTTGATTTTTTGTATATGGGGAGAGATAAGAGTCTAGTTTCATTCTTCTGCATATGGATACCTAGTTTTCCCAGCACAATTTATTGAGACTATCCTTCCCCTAATGAATGTTCTTGACACTTTGGATGAAGATAAGTTCACTATAGATGTGTAGATTTATTTCTGGGTTCTCTATTCTGT
>NW_012147842.1:137732-138077 GCF_000956105.1 Propithecus coquereli
GCTTTTCTACTTTTTTGATAGACACTTATTGCTATAAACTTTCCTCTTTTTACTGCTTTTGATGTATCCTGTAGGTTTTGATATGTTGTGTTTTTATTTTCATTTGTTTTGAGAGAGTTTTTAAATTTCCTTCTTAATCCCTTCATTACCCATTGGTGATTCAGGAGCATATTGTTTAATTTTCATGTGCTTGTATATTTTCCAGTGTTCCTATTGTTATTGAGTTCTAGTTTTATTCCATTGTGGTCAAAGAAAATACTTGATATGATTTCAATTTTTTTGAAATTTTCAGGACTTGTTTTGTGGTCTAACATATGGTCTATTCTTGAGAATGATCCATGAGCT
>NW_012147842.1:149312-150684 GCF_000956105.1 Propithecus coquereli
GGCCTCCCAATGTATTGGCGTATAGTTGCTCACAGCAGTCTCTAATGATCCTTCGGATTTCTGCAGTACCCGTTGTTATGTCTCCTTTTTCATTTCTAAGTTTATTTATTTGGGTCTTCTCTCTTTTTTTATTAGTCTAGCTAATGGTGTATCAATTTTATCTTTTCAAAAACCAGATTTTCATTTCACTGACCTTTGTGGGGTTTGTTTGTTTGTTTGTTTCAATTTCATTTATTTCTGCTTGGATCTTAATTATTTCTTTCCTTCTACTAATTTTGGGTTTGGTTTGCTCTTTTTTTTCTAGTTCTTTGACATGCATCATTAGATTGTTTATGTGAGGCTTTTCTACTTTTTTGATGTAGGCACTTACTGTTATAAACTTTCCTTCTATTACTGCTTTTGATGTATCCCACAGGTTTTGATATGTTGTGTTTTTATTCTCATTTGTTTTGAGAGAGTTTTTAAATTTCCTTCTTAATCCCTTCATTGACCTAGACACTTATTGCTATAAACTTTCCTCTTTTTACTGCTTTTGATGTATCCCATAGGTTTTGATATGTTGTGTTTTTATTTTCATTTGTTTTGAGAGAGTTTTTAAATTTCCTTCTTAATCCCTTCATTGACCCATTGGTGATTCAGGAGTATATTGTTTAATTTTCATGTGCTTGTATATTTTCCAGTGTTCCTATTGTTAATGAGTTCTATTTTTATTCCATTATGGTCAAAGAAAATACTTGGTATGATTTAAATTTTTTTGAAATTTTCAGGACTTGTTTTGTGGTCTAACATATGGTCTATTCTTGAGAATGATCCATGAGCTGAGGAGAAAAACATGTATTCTACAGCTATTGAATGAAACATTCTGTAAATATGTATTAGTTTCATTTGGTATATAATATAGATTAGGTCCAATGTTTCATTGTTGATTTTCTGTCTGGATGATCTGTCCAATGCTGAAAGTGGAATGGTAAATTCTCCAGTGATTATTGGGGTCTATCTTTCTCTTTAGCTCTGATAATATTTGCTTTATATATCTGGGTGCTCCAGTGTTGGATGCATATATATATTTAGAATTATTATATTCTCTTGCTGAATTGACCCCTTTATTATTACATAATGACCTTCTTTGTCTCTTTTTACTGGTTTTTTCTTGATGTCTATTTTATCTGATAAAAGGATAGCTACTCTTGCTCTTTTTTCGTTTCTATTTGCGTGGGGTATCTTTTTCTATCCCTTTATTTTCAGTCTATGTGTCTTTATAGGTGAAGTGTGTTTCTTGCAGAGAATACATTGTTGAGTCTTGTTTTTTAATCTAGTCACTCTGTGTCTTTTGATTGGACAGTTTAGGCCATTCACATTCAGTGTTATTACT
>NW_012147842.1:160674-161736 GCF_000956105.1 Propithecus coquereli
TTTTTATGGTCTATAACTAGGGTGAGTTATACTGATTGACTTTCAAATTTTGAACTAACTTTGCATTTCTAAAATAAGCACCACTTGTCTTTATACATTATCTATTTTAGGTGTTGTTGAATTCCATTAACTAATATTTTGTTGGGTGGAGTGAGTGTTCTGTAAATCTGCGGTCCCCAAGCCCCAGACCAGTACCGGTCTGCAGACTGTTAGGGACCAGACTGCGGAGCTCCACTGCCCTGGCCACCCCCGACCAGTCTGTAGAAAAATTGTCTTCCATGAAATGGGTCCCTGGTACCAAAAAGTTTGGGGACTGCTGCTGTAAATGTTAACTAGGTCAAGATGGTTGAAAATGTTGCTGGTATAAATCTACCTCCTTACTAATTTTTGTCTACTCACTTTATCAATTACTGAGAGTGTTGACATTTCAAATTGGATATGTCTATTTCTTTCCTCTTTACTACGACAGTATTTGCTTCAAGTAATTTGATGTTCTGCTGCAGACACATTTAGGATTGTTTACCATTGTTATGTTGGTGAATTGACCCCTTTATCATTATGTATCATACTGGTAAATTCCTTGATTTCAAGTAGATTTTGTGTGATATTAAAACAGGCTCACCTTGTTTTAGTCTGCTTCGCTTTAGTGCATTTTGCAGATATTGCATTTTTTTTTCACAAATTAAAGGTTTATGGCTATTCTGCACCAGCAAGTCTATTGGCATCATTTTTCCAACAGCATGAACTCACTTCATGTTTCTGTCAGCATTTTTTGGTAATAAAGCATTTTTAAATTAAAGTATGTATGTTGGGTTTTTTTAGACATAATGCTATTGCACATTTAATGGACTACAGTATAGTGTAAACATAACTTTTTATGCACCAGGATACAAAAAATTTTGTGTGACTTGATTTATTGCAACATGCGCTTTATTGGAGTGGTCTGGAACTTAATCCACAATATATCCGAGGTATGCCAGTATAGCCACTATAGCTTTCCTTTGATTACATTAGTGATTCATATATATATAATTTTTAATATTTCACTTTCTATTTTTTCCC
>NW_012147842.1:161786-164052 GCF_000956105.1 Propithecus coquereli
CTTTAGGGCCTTTTCTTTATGTATGACTTTTGGGAGCTTGATTTTTAAAGGCCCTGATGTATCCTTATTCGGGTTAAATCTCCTTGGTATACTATGACCTTCTTGTACCTGAATATTGATATCTTTCTCTGGGTTTGGAAAGTTCTGTGTTGTTATTTCTTTGAATATACTATCTATCCCAGTTCCTCTCTCACCCTCCCCTTTAAGGCCCATAACTCTTAGATTTGCCCTTTTGGGGCTATTTTCTAGATCTTTTAGGCATGCTTCATTCTTATTTATCCTTTTTTTCTTTTTTTCTCTTCTGTGTACATTCAAACAGCCTACCTTCAAGCTCATTGATCCTTTCTTCTGCTTGGTCAGTTCTGCTGTTGAGAGACTCTGATGCATTTTTTAGTTTGTCAATTGAATTTTTAAGCTCTAGAATTTCCGCTTGATTTGTTTTATTATTTCAATCTATTTGTTAAATTTCTCTGATCAATATCTGAATTCCTTCTCTGTGTCGCCTTGAACTTCACCGAACTTCTTAAGGATGGCTATTTTGAAATCTTTGAAAGGTCACTTATCTCCATTGCTTCAGGATTGGTCACTGGTACCTTATTTAGTTCATCTGGTGAAGTATGTCTTCCTGCATGATCTTGATGCTTATGGATCTTCACCATTGTATGGGCATTGAAGAGTTAGGTATTTATTTTAATCTTTACAGTCTGGGCTTGTTTGAACCCATCCTTCTTGAGAAGGCTTTCTAGATACACAAAAGGAATCGAGTGTTGTGATCTAAGTCTTTGGTCACTGCAGCTATATCAGCACTGGGTTTGCCCCAAGCCTAGTAATGCCATAATTCTTTCAGACTCCTGGTGGTACTGCCTTGATGGACTTGGGTAAGATATAGGAGAATTCCCTGAATTACCAGGCAAATTCTGTCATTCTCTTCCCTCATTCTCTGTGCTGAGCTACTGGAGTTGCGGAGGGAATGATGTGGACACTTCCTCATGGCCACCAGCACCAGGTCTCACCTGAAGCCATCCCATTCTCCCCCAAAACCACTGGTGACTGTTGCCTGGTTACTTCTGATGTTTATTCAAAGCCTAAAGGGCCCTGTCATCAGCAGGTGGTGAATCCTGCCAGGACTGGGTCCTTCCCTTCAGGGAAGCATGTTTCTTTCTGGCCCAGTGTGGGTCCGGAAATGCCAGCCAGGAAAAAATACCTCGACTCAGGGGCTTCAGGAGTATGCTTGGTACTTTATTTTATCGTGGCTGAGCTAGTACCTATGTTTTAAAACAAAGCCCTCTGCACTGTTCCCTTTCCTTTTCTCAAGTGGAAGAAGACTCTACCCTGAGCCACGCTGCCTATATTTGGCAGAGGGGGGACACAGGCACTGTCTGGTGGACAGTGGAAAGGACAGATGAACATTAATAAATATGCCAGGATGTTTATATGTAATCATCTCAGGAAGGTCCTAGTTGAAGAGAGTCTTAACATGAAAAAATGGCAAACAAAATATACATAGGATTGTCCAAAGATACTTGCCACAAATGCATGCACCCCAGTAAGATATTTGTTACAGAAGAAAGTTAACTCTTCTTCTTTTCTTATATATGACTCATTTTTGTAGGAGGTTTCTCTAGCCAATAACTGCACTCAAAGGAGCCCATCTAGCCGAATAATATGTTGTCTGTGGCAACACCAGGAGATGCAACATGTAATAATCTGCGTGTCCTTCCTGTTGTCAGCTCTCAGACATTAAATATACTACAATATTCTTTTAGTTGTCATTATGGATTCCGTATTTATAATCATATACAAATTCTTTTTCTCTACTGTGTTTCCAATTAGCACAACCTATCTATTTTCTTTTTTAATTTTATTTTAACCACTCAGAGGTTTGAATGACATACAAAAAGCTGTACATATTTAAGGTATACAACTTGATGACTTTGGAGATAAGTGTACACCTGTGCGATCAGTGCCACAGTTGGGGCCATACAATTATCCATCATCTCCAAAAGTTTTCTTCTACCCCCTTCATTTATAATCATATACAAATTCTTTTTCTCTACTGTGTTTCCAATTAGCACAACCTATCTATTTTCTTTTTTAATTTTATTTAACCACTCAGAGGTTTGAATGACATACAAAAAGCTGTACATATTTAAGGTATACAACTTGATGACTTTGGAGATAAGTGTACACCTGTGAGATCAGTGCCACAGTTGGGGCCATACAATTATCCATCATCTCCAAAAGTTTTCTTCTACCCCCTTCATTT
>NW_012147842.1:165402-165891 GCF_000956105.1 Propithecus coquereli
TTAACTAGGTCAAGATGGTTGAAAATGTTGCTGGTATAAATCTACCTCCTTACTAATTTTTGTCTACTCACTTTATCAATTACTGAGAGTGTTGAAATTTCAAATTATAAATGCAGATTTGTCTATTTCTCTCCTCTTTACTATGACAGTATTTGCTTCAAGTAATTTGACGTTCTGTTGCAGACACATTTAGGATTGTTTGCCATTGTTGTGTTGGTGAATTGACCCCTTTATCATTATGTATCATACTGGTAAATTCCTTGATTTCAAGTAGATTTTGTGTGATATTAAAACAGGTACACCTTGTTTTAGTCTGCTTCACTTTAGTGCACTTTGCAGATATTGCATTTTTTTTTTTTTTCACAAATTAAAGGTTTATGGCTATTCTGCACCGGCAAGTCTATTGGCATCATTTTTCCAACAGCATGAACTCACTTCATGTTTCTGTCAGCATTTTTTGGTAATAAAGCATTTTTAAATTAAAGTCTG
>NW_012147842.1:179016-180543 GCF_000956105.1 Propithecus coquereli
GTAATGTTTGAGCTGGATCTGGCAGGGTGGGTAAGGATTTGGGTGGCGGAAGAAGTAGGAAACAGCAGTGCTGATAGAGTCCGCAGCTTGAGCAGAATCATTAAAGTGTGGGGGCATGTTCAAAGAATCAAAGACAGTCTAGAGCATAAGCTGGACTCGTTGAGCTCAAAACTTCCATGAAAATAATAAATGCTTATCTTAAAAGGTATGCTTAGAGCCATGCGTGCATGTTGTGAAGTCTGTGCTGCATTCAGTAGACAAGAGGCAGCTGGAGAAGACATCTGAGCAGAAGAGACATCATCAAAAAGGGCTTTCCAAAATGTCTCTGATCACGGAATGTCAGATGGATCCTGGGAACAAAAAGTGAAAACGAGGAGAACAGCTAGGAGTCCATTGTGATAGTTCAGTAAGGATGTAATGAGATAAAACTTAACCTGTATATTTGGTTTTAATTACCTGTGGGTTAGCTATCAAAAGAAGATACGTAGAGCACAGAAATAATTGAGAATCTGGAATCATAGTCCTGAATCCAAATCTTTGTTCCATTATGTGCCAATCTTTCCTTGCCCAAATTAGTCTCTTTAAGCCTTACTTAATTCATCATTAAATGAGGCTCTTAATAACTACTAGACAGAATTGTTAGTTGAACGTGAGATAAAAATGCATCAGGCTGGCAGAGATATTCAAAGTAGAAATCATGCAAATTCCGCTTCCCCTTCAAGATGGCATTTGAGGATTTCCATCGAATTATAGTTTCTAGTGATGAATGATAGTAATTATAATTTCCTTTTATGTCTGCCTATTATCTGTCAGAGGCTATATTTGGCACTTGATTTATATTATCTCTAAACCTCACTACAGTCCAGAAATTTAGGGCTACTATCCCCATTTTTCAGATGAAGAAACCGAAGGTTATCAAGACAATATAAAGCTGGTAAGTGGCAGAACTTGTTGCTTTCTACAAGTATTGGGTAACCTTTTTCATGTTTTCTTAATATAGCAGGCAAGATTTTCTGAGTTGTCATAATATTTTCGGAATGAGAATATGTTTACTGAGAGACTCGATGCAAGAGAAGAAATCTTTTCAGAGATATGAAACTGAGATGAGTAAAGATTGTGATAGCAGATATATAAGCCCCAACTAGAAAAAGTAGACTGAACAAATCAGGTAATGATAGGGAAAATGCTGTTTGGGGATGATACTACTGAGATTTAGTCATGTTATAGTATCATGCTTAATGCAATATAGAATTTGTAAGAAGACAGCCTCTAATTGCTGAACTTCAACCTAAATAAGGCATAAAAGAAAATGGGATCAAAATGCATAATGGCCTTGTTTATTTTGAAAGGATTTAATACTGTCTTCCTGAAAAATAGTTAAAAAGTTGAGCTCTCCATTCCTATCCTTGGACTCCTAATATAGTCATTTTATTTTTAGAGACAAAGTTAGAGAAGAATGTAGAAAAATATTTCGCTGAAGTGAGAACAAAAATAAAATAGTCATCCTGAAGAACAAAAACACTTGGA
>NW_012147842.1:180593-183069 GCF_000956105.1 Propithecus coquereli
AGTGAGTGCCATGGCATCAGCCTAGCTCACAGCAACCTCAAACTCCTGGGCTCAAGTGATCCTCCTGCCTCAGCCTCCCGAGCAGCTGGTACTACAGGTGCGAGTCACCATGCCCAGCTAATTTTGTTTCTATTTTTGGTTGACTGGCTATTTTTTTTTTTCTATTTTTAGTAGATATGGGGGTCTCGCTCTTGCTCAGGCTGGTCTTGAACTCCTGACCTCAAGTGATCCTTCCGCCTGGGTCTCCGAGAGTGCAAGGATTATAGGCGTGAGCCACCACGCCTGGCCCCATATCACATTTCTTTAAGATTCAAAATAATTTAAAATTCCAATAGCTTAGACTATGAATTACTTATTTTCACAATATTTAGATAAGACTTTAGACTTTAAAATTTGAGTTGCTACTGGAATGAGTAAAGACTTCTTGGGCTGTTGGGATAGAATGAATGTATTTTGCGTGTGGGAAGGATATGAATTTCGGCGGGGGGGGCTGTCCAGGGACGGATGGCTGTGGTCTGAATGTTTATACTTCTCCCAAATTTATATGTTGAAATCCTACCATTCCAGGTAATGGGATCTTTGGGAGATGATTAAGTGAAGAGGCAGAGTTCTCAGGAATGGGATTAGCTCTCTCATAAAACAGGCCCGTGGGAGCTAAGTTGTCCCTGCTACCATGTGTGGACCCAGCAAGAAGGTGTCTGTGAGCCAGAAAGTGGGCCCTCTCCCAGGCACCGAATCTGCTGGTACCTTAATCTTGGACTTACCAGCCTCCAGAACTATGAGAATTAAATTTCTGTTGTTTATAAGCCACGCAGTGTATAGTATTTTGTTATAGCAGCTGGAACAGACAGTCAATACTGAAATGTGTGTGTGCTTTGTTAAGTATTTAATTTCCAAATGCACAGACTTCTTTTAAATATTATAAGCCACTACACCATCTATCATTACATTGTCATGACTCTGATTTTAATAATAACTGTGAGCTATTTTCATTTGCAGTTCCATTAAGTGAAACTCAAGCTAGCAATTGTACCAAAAATTGTACTAACATGCTCATTGATATAACAGTTTTATTACTAGTTCTTTTTTACCCCTTATACTAGATTTTTGAAATATTTCAATATAAATTGACAGTGACCAAAGGTATGTTGGGAAGGTCTCTCTGTGAAGAGGAGTCTTCTATTAATATATGTCTTAACTATCCCTCCTTGGGATAGTTCTAGTACCAAGAAAAGGTTATGAGGCAGATACTCCATAAACTGCTTCAAGTTAGAGAGAAGACCTGTCTTTCTGGGTGAATTTAGAAAGGGAATTATTTCATTTGGATGCCAATTCACTCTGTTGAACACAAAGACCGAGTATTATATTATATCTACATGAGATACAACTTCTTCCTTCAAGAAACTTATACTAAGTAGCTCTGTGTCTCTCTCTTAGTTGTATGTATATTTGAAAAATAATTGCAAACAGCTATAAATATGTCTTTGGTACAAACTTGTAATTCAAACTGATAAAGAGGTTTATGCTATAAAATACTAAAACAGCAATAATGATTCTTTATAGGAAGGCAACAGTTACAAAACTAAGTTCATTCATTCATCAAATAGTTACCTAATACTGACCATATGTTTCATGTTAAGTTCATATATTTTAATGGAGGCAGAAAATAAGCAAATATATATCACAATTTAGGTAATGATAAGTACAATGAGGAAGAATAAGGGATAGAAGGTGATATGGGCTATTTTAAGATAGTCACCAAATTCCTCTTTGAAATGATTTTTGAGTAGTTGCTTGAATGAAATAAGGGAGAGATTTGCATAGATTTCTAGAGGAGAATTATTTCAAGCAAAAGAGGAGGCTTTTAGTGCAAAACCCAGATTAAACATTTTTAATGATTTGGATTAAAATATTACTAAGCTAGAATAACTGGGAGATAAGATAGCCTCAATTATAAAATATTTGATAATGTTATACACATCAATAACATCTAGAACTAGGCCACCAAGGTAGTTCCTAAGTGTGTACCTTTAATTTAGTTGTAAGATGATTTCTATTTAACTTACTAGTGATTGGGACTAAATGTTATTCCCAAACTTCTTAAGAAAGCAAACTTCTTAATTTCTTTTAAAAGCACTATTAGTTTATTCAAAGTAAAACTTCAGCAGGATTAGAAGAATCTGTTTGGTCTTTATACAAAATCAGCATGCTTTAGTGAACTGCCAACCTTTATTTCATTATCTTCAAATTCTTGGAATATGTATTATTACTAATAGCATTTGTGAGTTAGTTCCTAACAAAATATCCTAAAATACTGACCAGTGATTTAATAATCTAGAAACATTCAACTAGCATATTTGGTTTTAAAGTATACAAGTTAGTTGTATAGCCGTATAATAATTTATATCTAATAGAAACAAATATTCTAGAATTTTACTTTCTAAAGAGCAAATTTTACAGGGAGACTTATTATATA
>NW_012147842.1:183119-184999 GCF_000956105.1 Propithecus coquereli
GAAAAGCTTACGTTGCTGTGAACCAATTGATAAAAGTGATTCCGAGGGCTTAGTAAACAGAAAAGAGGAACCTGTTATTACACGGCGGAGGAAATGCCGTCCTTGTTATAAAGTGGCAAAGAACTCGGCTGACTTGTGTTCGCGTTTTAATATTTTGTGGAAGGTAGAATTTGAGCAATACAATTGGTTATTTGGCTGAGGAAATATCTATTCAAAATTCAAGGTGTGGCTTGGCTTCTCTTGACTGCCTATAGTAAAAATTTCAGAAGAGAGAAGTGATTTAAAGATGAAACTATTAACCAATAGGAAAGCAGAATGTAAACATTTAGAAAGTTCTCCACTTATCTGTATTGGGGAAAAATGAGAGCCTGTTTGGGAGAGAATAGGATGTGGCCAAGTGACAGTTTGATAAAGAGATTAGAATGGATTGGCCACCTCAGCATAATTCAGGTGCTATTCCTGAAGACAATGGAGAGATTAGTCAGCCATCTAAGTAGAGGTCAAAACCAATTGTCCAAGACAAGGGAAGAAGTACCTCAAAGGCACTTCGGAGGTCATCAGGGCTGCCCCTATCATCACAGAACCGGAGTTCCAGGGCCTGTGGGAGCAGAATGGGGTCACCTGCCACAGTCTCACATCATGGGCTCTGCTCCCTGCACTCTGTTGCTGTGCTTCTCCCCTGCCCTACGTGTGTTTCTGGTGGGACTCAGTACAGCTTGCACTGTACCCAGAAAAGCTCTGGGGGTGTGGCTGCCTCCATCTAGATTTCAAAGGATACCCCAAAGAACTGTGGTGCCAGGCAAAGAACCGTCATAGGGCCTAGGCCACTGTAGAGAGCCTCCACTAAGTCAGTGCCCAGTGGAGCCATGGGGGTGTGACTGTACCAGAGATCCCAGACCAGTACAGCCACAAGTGAGTGATTCTGGCCTCGAGAGCCAAGGGTACATGACTGAGGCACACGGCTGTCATCAGAGTGGGGGTGACCAAGGTCATGGGGGCAGAGCTGCCATCCCAGTGTGTCTGGAAGTAGGACTCCCATACCAGTGGACCTGGAGGGCAGAGCATTGAGCCAAGGATTATTTTCAAGACTTAAGATTTTATTTTGTTTGCCTCGTTGATTTTCAGACTTACCCCTTTCTTCTTTCCTGTTTCTCCCCTTGGAATGAGGATATCTATCCTGTGCCTGTCCTGCCATTGCATTTTGGAAGCACATGACACACTGGTACGCAGCTAGAGAGCAGTTTGCTCAGGGTGAATTTTATCTTGAGTTTCCCCCATATCTGATTTAGATGATTACGTTGACCTGAAATAATCGAAAGGGTCAGAATTCACTTTTAAACAGTTTATTCAAATGAAAAGCTGAGAACGGCCATCTAGAAAGCACAGAATCCAGAGTAATGGGGTCAGTGCTTGAAGTAAAAAGTTAAGGTCTTGCTTATACAGGCAGAAAACAAAGGAATCTAGAAGGATTATAACATTTTCTACACAAGGCTGGTTTATGAGTTGCAGCAATTTAATTAGTTACAGATTATTTTATTTTCCATACAGCTTGTTTTCTTTTTTTTACGGCTTGTTTTTATTTCCTTTCAAATTGAAAAGAGTATATTTAACATTTGACCTTAGGCAATGTAATAGTCATGAAGTCTTTCTGCTGGCAAAGTAAGAGAGAAGTTAATCTATCATGAAGATCAACAGTGAAGAGGGAAGGGGTCTTCCCTGGCACCCTTTAATCCATTTACAACATTTTGCAAAACAATGTAGGTAAGGAAGAAGGCTCATCTATAGTGAGAGAAACAAAGGTTATAGATGCCTAGGTTACAGCTCCCTGTTACATGACTCAGGCCCCATATACCATTTCTTTTTTTTTTTTTTTTTTTTTT
>NW_012147842.1:185049-186384 GCF_000956105.1 Propithecus coquereli
GCACTTAACATAAGATCTACCCTCTTAGAAATTTCTTAAATGTACAATGCATCATTGTTAACTTTATACCCTATGGTGTACAGTAGATCTACAGACGTTATTCATCTTGCATAAATAAAACTTTTTACTCTTTGACAAACACCTTCCCATTTTTCCCTTCTCCCTAGCCCTTGGTATCCACTATTCCTACTCTCTGATTCTGAGATTGACTATCTGAGATTCCTCATAAAAGTGGTATCATTCGGTATTTGTCTTTCTGTGTCTAGCTTATTTCACTTAGCATAGTGTACTTCAGGTTCATCTCTGTTGACAAAAATGTCAGGATTTCCTTCTTTTTAAAAACTAAATAATATTCCATTGTATGTATATACCACATTTTCTTTATCCATTCATCCACTGATGGGCATTTGTTTCCATATCTTAGCTATAATGAGTAATGCTGCAACGAACATGGGATGCAAATATCTCTTCAAGATCCTGACTTCCATTCCTTTGGATATATTTCCAGAAGTGGGATTGCTAGATTAAATGGTAATTCTATTTTTAATTTTGGGGGGGGAACTCCATTTTTCATAGTGGCTGCACCAATTTACATCCCCATCAACAGTGTACAAGGGTTCTATTTTCTCCACAGTCTCGCCAACACTTGCTATCTTATTTTTTTTGGTAACAACCACTCTAACAAGTCCATTTGTATGTTTTTTTTTTTTGATAAATGTTTATCATGGTTTTTAATGCTATTATATATGGTACTGCTCTTATAATTTCAATATCCATTTATGCAATGCTAGTATATGGAAATAGTTTCATTATTATATATGACCTTCTGTGATCTTTGTAAATATAAATTTTAGTCCCTTTATGGTAGATTCTCAGGGATTTTCTGTATAATATGTTAGCAAAGGCAGTTTATTTCTTGCCATTCTGTATGTTTTTTATTTCTTTTTCTTGCTTCATTGCACTAGCTAAGACTTACAATATGAATAGGAATGATAAGAGCACATATTCTTGTTTTGTTCCCAGTCTTAGGAGAATGCATTCATTCTCTCGCCACTGCATGTATTAGCTGTAAAATTTTCTTAGAAGACCTTTTTCAAGTTGACAAAGTTCTCTTCTATCCCTACTTTGCTGAAAGGCAAATTTGGTTTTATCACAAATTAATGTTGATTTTGTCAGGTGCTTTTTCTGAATTTATTGTGATGATCATATGGGTTTTTTTAATTTATTTTTTATGGTCTATAACTAGGGTGAGTTATACTGATTGACTTTCAAATTTTGAACTAACTTTGCATTTCTAAAATAAGCACCACTTGTCTTTATATATTATCTATTTTA
>NW_012147842.1:197964-203747 GCF_000956105.1 Propithecus coquereli
AGATGGAAGGTATACATTCTAATGTTCCATAGCAGAGTACGATGACTACAGTTAGCAACAAGGTGTGGTATATTTCAAAGTAGCTAGAAGGGAGGATTTGAAATGTTCCTAATAAATAGAAATGATACTTAACCTGACGAATACTCTAGATATTCTGACTTGATTAGTACACATCCATGCATGTAACAAAATATCATGTGTACCCCACAAATATGTAAAATATGTATCAATTTAAAAAATAGAATAGAATATAATAGCTAGACCAAAGTGTGTGCTTCTAACCAGTATGCTATGCTATCTCTGAACTCAAATCTCTCAAAACAAATTTTATTCCTTTTAACTGCCCATAGAGCAGACCACAAAAAAAAAAAAAAAAACAGCCCATTCTTGGTGATTTAATTCCACCCGGCTACATATCCATGGCTAACCACTGGGGAACAAAGGTCTGAGTCTATAGATATTGCTGAGATTCACATATTCCTTTGTGCATTCAAAATTGCATTTGAAATGAATATTGTATTTGTTATCTGTGGCTGCTTCTCGCCATTAGAGTGTGTGTGTTTGTGTTAAGGAAGGCCATTATCCTCAGTTAACCTATGTCATTATGAAGATGTTATTAATCATGAGTATTCCCAGAAATGAAGGCTTTTTGGCAAGAAGCAGAGAGAGCTGTGCCCAAACAGAATATCTAATGTGTATCTATGCTCCAAGTTGAATACAAATGTGTTAAGACATGTGTAAGACATAGAAAGAATTCCCCCTCGGGACTGTTGCTGTGAGAACAGTTGATTGGCACATAAATATTTATGCTGCATGCAGAAAAGTGTACTGCATTTAATTTGTTTCATTATTTACATTTCTTTAGTACCAAGAAGAGTCAGCTATTTAAATCCTCATCTTGCTGACATCAATTATCTGATGGATTCACTTCACCTGCTTCAAATTAATTGTACAGAGTTTCCTTGTAACATTTTAATGACATTAAAAATAAACATAGAAATAAGCCCAATGAGGGAGTCACGTAAGGGTGGTCATAAAGCTCTGAATAATATTGTCACACTTTATTAAAGGATGTTTACATAGCACTCACAAAATAACTTCTCTTTTGTACTTAAACCCTGGGCCAACTCCTTCTCTTTTCCTGTATGTTACTGAGTTGAATTAATACACAAATGTATGCAACATAAACTCTTGGCTCTCTCTTTAATTTTCAGAGGCATTGTTTTATTGGTTGATTTTAAAACAAAGCCAAAGCCTTAAATTCTGAATGAACAAAAACAGATTTATAAAGGTCTTAAGGAGCTATGCTTTCATTTGCATATTCACCTATTATATAACTCCTGTTAATACGTCTTAATTTGTAAAAGGTATGTTGGAAATGCTTCCTCAACGTGTCTTTAATGTTTTCCCGAAGGCGATAAAGAAATTTAACTCTCCGAGTTGGCCTACTGGTGGACAAAACTATGAAAGTACAATTGATTTTAATTTATGTGATAACAAGGACTTTGGCTTGTTTGTTAGTGAATACCAAATACCTAGAATAGTGCCGGGCACACTATTTGTGCTCAAAGAGAACTCATTGAATGAATTAGATGTGGCAGAAGGATTAGATACGTTTTGTAAGGAAATATTTTCCAGGGAAATCCAGCTAATGTAATGGGTATGAACTCTGGGGCTGCATACCTAAAAACCATCATCAGACTAATCGAAGGTGACAGGAGCTTCCTCAAGAGGTTCGGAAGGAAGTGCTTTAAGAGTGGGCTGGACAATATTGTGGTTATGTTACGAAAAGGGGACGTTAGCGTTGGTGATTGAAGTGGATTAACCGTAAAGTCTATGATTCTGTCAGGTCCTGGGTGAAATAAAGAGGGAATTCTCCGAATCTCTACCCCTGTACTTACAAATACATTTGTATCTGCAGTTAGTGTCAGTTATCAAAGACTAACTTCTCTCCATCCCAGCCTCTCCTGCCTCTTCTGAGGCCTTCGGACAGAAAGAAAATAAATGGCTCATGTCTATAATCACTGCCTACCTGCTGTTCAAAGCCTGCCTGGGAATTTGCTATGTTGGAAAGACTTTATAGAGGTGACCCTGGGAAAATGAAGACATGCTCCCTGGGAGCGTGGCAGGGAAAGGCTGGAGAACCAAATGCAGGCGAGACGCAGAAGCCTGCCTGACAGATCAGGCTGTCCAGGGCCCCATCATGGAGGATCTTCAGGGTTTTGTTGAAGTCTGTAGTCAATGCAAAATTCAGCAGTTAACTCTTGCAAATGTTTCCCGGGGGGAGATTATATACGCACAGAGTTCTGTACACCCTCTCCATCCCAGACATCTGTTTTAAATCTGTATTACACATTAGAGTTCCATAGAAGAATGAATTTGAGAAAGATGTCACCATTTTCAAAATCTTCCAAAGCCACTGTAGTATCATATTTTCCCCTGCTCAGGCTAAACAGCTTGAAATCCCCAACTTTTCTCTTTCTTCCACGATCTACAACCAGTTCATCAGCAAATTCTGCCAGCTGTAACCTCCAAATAGATTCTGAATTCAGTGATATGTTGTGCTCTCCTCACTGCTGCATTCTAATCCAAGCAGCCATCTTCTCCCACTTGAACTGTTGTACGGGTCCCTTAGGCAACTTTGCAGCTTCCACTTTTCACACATTCGCCCGCCACTGCTACCCAGTGTGTCCTCTCTCTACAGGGTGATCCTTGTAAAAGGATCATTCCAATTCGCTAATCACAACTCTATAATGGCTGCCCTTTCTTACTCAGAACATAAAATAGTCCTTATTATGACGGGCTGGGTTATGATGTGGTCCATGATTATCTCTGAACCCACCTTCTCCCTTCTTCTGCTTGTTTACTGATCGCTAGCCACTCTGACCTTCTGCTCTTCTGCAAACTCCCCAAGTCTGCTCCCACCTCAGGGCCCTTGTACTTACTCTCCCCTGTGCTGGTAGCACTTTCCCCTCAGATATCTGCATGGCTCCAACCATCACTTTGTTCATGTGTCTACTAAGACTTCACCTTCGCAGAGTGGTCTTCCCTGATCACCTTAATCCCACCACTTCCCTTATTGCTGTGGTCCCCACCCTCCCTGCCCCACGTCCGTTCTGTGGCCTGTTAGGAACTGGGTGCTCGCGCATCACTGCTTGAGGTCTGCCACCCCCTGTCCCCCACAGCCCCTTCCATGGAAAAATTGCTCTCCATGAAACTTAGGAACCAGGCCGTACAGCAGGAGGTGAGCCGCGGGCAAGCAAGTGAAGCTTCATCTGTATTCACAGCCGCTCCCCATGGCTTGCATCAACTCCCTCCACCCCATCCATGGAAAAATTGTCTTCCATGAAACCAGTCCCTGGTGCCAAAAAGATTGGGGACCACTGCTCTATGGCACCCCCATTTATTCTCTATCTTCTTAACCAACCCTTGACATTTATGTATAGATTTGTTTATTGCATACTGTCTGTCTTTCCCACCAGGAGACATGAGGGCAGAGTCTATATCTTTAGTACTGCTATATCTCTAGTACTTAAAATAGTGTCTGTAACATAGTAGATGCTCAATGAACACATGCTGAATGAACCTGTGCTGAAAGAATGAATGAAATTCATTTTTATTAACAGTCGGCTTGTCAGTCATAATAACCTTGAAGTCTTCTTGAGGTGGAAAATATGATAACTCTAATACAACTTATGTAGTCATCTAGAAGATAAAAGATTTTGAAGAGTCCAATAGATTTTTGAAGGACACAGAAAAACTGTGTAAAAGTTCCTTATATCTGTATGAATTAAATTAAATTGCTAAGTATTGTTGCTCATGTGGCTGCTGGCAGAAGTGTCACTGACCTTGCCAATGTAGCGTGGGAGGAGGTGGAGGAGCTCGCTTCTGAGTGTTTACAAAATCATAATGATGATTTTGAAGGTCAGCTATAAAGGGGGACAGGTTTTTTTTTTTTTTACTGGATTTAGAATTCATAGGTCTAAAACTTTTTAAAGGAATTCTTGGAAAACTCATGAAATTATTTTGACCCATTTCTTGAAATGTCTTACGTGTTTTCATATTATATTCTACTATAGTAATAGGATTTAATAGTACTAACGTTTCCCCTAAGTACAGAACTATTCCACATTTCAGTAAAGGAGCAGGATGTTATGCAATTTCTGCACACACCCTGCGATTTCGCCCCTTTTTGTCGAATGTCAAACCAGTCATTTCCAGCTGATAGGAAGCTAATTTTGATGACTAACTCATACTTGAAATTTCTCCTCTTTCCCACCAGTTTGCTAGTTCTTGTTGTTTCTAAAGTCACTTGTCATGACATTTACAGACTGTACCCTCCTATGCCTTTTGGATAAAACCAAGGATTATTTTATTTTATTTTTTATTTTTTTGCAGTCCTCTGATTTGTGTTCCTTATCTTTGAAATTCTTATCAAGTCCAAAGCAGATTTTATCTCATCATGAAATACCAGTGTAACAGCAACTTAGATGTCTGTATCATTTAAATTGCTTCAACAACACAATTAGCTCCTCCCTTTTACTGTCTACTGTTCCCGGTGTTTCTGATTCATGCTTTCCAGTATTGCCAATAGTCCTATTATCGAAAGAGATTCCCCAGAGAAAATTCCACTGCCACGAGCAGAGCTAAATTAGACTGTTTAAACCATGAAGAGGGTTTCTCAAATTTTCTTAAACTCTTTATCATTTTCTATGCAAAATACATGAGTTGTGTTCTTTGGTCTTATCAACAATTCTTTTGAGTGGTAGTGAAAAATAGTATTAATCAGTGAGTTTTCTTTGACTTCCAAATAAATTCTGTGATCACATTCCTATTTTAAAAAGCACTTTCATAATAATGAGAAATTGTCTTACTTGCAAGCAAGGAGTAAAAGGAGTAGGATGTATTTAACCAGTCTTGTGTGCTAGAAAATTCCGTTTATCCTTCAAGGGCCAACTCAGCTATCCCACCTGAGAAATCTTTCCTGTGCCCTTTTCTGTCCATTTCAAAAACAACTTTATTGTTTAATCCTCCACGATTTCTTATCACTGTACTTGGTCCATCTATTGTTTTTACTATGCAACTATATTGATTTTATTATTTTACGTCTTTCTACTCCACCATGAGCCCCTTGAATACAAAGCCTATATGCACTTTAAAGGAAATTTTTTGTATCCCCAGTTACTCAGATATATTAGACACACACAAATGGTTCTTAAATAGAATAGAAAGGACTGTAGCAATCCTGCTGCCAACTACACTGTGCATAATGTTTTCTGGGTATGTTCCAAGTTCAGTACCAGCAGATCTTTGTCTAGAAACACTTGACACACTTTACATGAATAAACTCATTGCTATATTGGTTTATGTTATTAATATGTAGTTTTGGTACCTTTTACATGAGCCCAATAGTCATATAGTAAGACTGTAAGAGACAAAAAATACTGGAAAACTTCTGATTTATTTAGAATTCGGAGAAAGTAGGTAATACCCAAGATTTATAAGGCTTATCCCAAGCTTTGCCTCTGTAGCAACAAATACAATATGGTTCCCAGGCGGTCTCCCATCCGGGTACTGACCGGGCCCGACCCTGCTTAGCTTCCGAGGTCAGACGGGATCGGGCACGGTCAGGGCGATATGGCCGCAGACAACAAATACAATATTGTAGTTTTAAAAAATAGAGCCACTTAAGATAGATGTAGATATACATAGATATATACTGTAATATGCTCCTTTCCAGATATATTTATACATCTGGATTTCAGTTAGCTCAGAGAACCAAG
>NW_012147842.1:205337-207440 GCF_000956105.1 Propithecus coquereli
CTTCTTCAAGAATTCCTTGCCTAGGCCGATGTCTGAAAGTGTCTTCCCAACATCTTCATTTAGAATTCTTAAGGTTACAACTGAATAAACTGAAGTGCTGAGAGATTAAAAAGAGACAGAATACTGTTCCTAGCCACATGCTATAAAGTGTCTCAAATTAGTGGCTTAAGTCATGTCAAGCAAAAAGATAGGTAGGAAAAAAATTCTACATATGAAGCTAAAACTTAAACCTTTTGCCAATCTCACCTGACTCTTTAATCATGCCATCAAGAGAATATCTGGCAGTGATGTTTGGTGATTGAGGAAGTTTTACTCTAGCCTAGGGATATCTCTCATCATATTAGTGTCTCTCTCCTTTCTGTTCCTTCTATAATCTCCCTGAACCATACAGGCTAGCATATATTTCAACTTAACTACTTAAAAGGCTACAAATGGATTGATTTTGAAAATTCTGTAATAAGACTAATTTTGGCAATGATACACTGTCTTATATATCTTCATCATCATAACTTATTTGTAATTCATTATTATTTAATCTGGTCAAAAATACTATGACTTTTCTGAGTATTTCCATGTATCATTGGAATTTGAACCGCTTTGTTCTATAGATTCTTATAATCTAAATGATATACCGAGGTGAGGCGTGAGGGACTGGAACATATAACAATCTTAGTCATATAACAGTCTCCTTATTGTGTCTAATATCATAGGCACTCATGCAATTTGATGCAAAAAATATATCATGAAAGTGGCCAACCTCTGCATACCTCTACTTAAACTACATTAGTTAGAACCCCAATTAATTTGACATGAAACCCTCCATTAAAAAAAAGTCTGTAGAAGAAATGGTGGGAAAGCAACTCTATTTCAGTTGCTTCGGTAGTTAAATAGAACTTCTGAAAATTTTAAGACTGAACTAGCTCTTCTCCCTCTCTAATAAGTGATTGTCCTATGCCCAGTGATGAGCAATCTTTGATATAGTAATCATAGAGCTCATTACAACTAATTATCGGGAGGGGACAGGCTTTCTCACTATTTGTTGAGGCGTGATTACAGTGCTTATCCTCAAGAGCCTGCCTCTAAAAGAAGACAAAGTTCTCAGGCTTAATTACTAAGACACTTAGGTGGCATTTTGGGGGCGGAATGTGGGAGGGTATCCTAGACTATGATTGTTTGCTCTCTTGATCAGGGTATTTGTGAGACTATCTACAGAGAAAGGTGTGAGACTGATCTTTGTGTGTGTGTGTGTGTGTGTGTTTGTGTGTGCATGTGTGTGTGTACATATTTTTGGTCTTACTGCGATAATGTAGTTAGTCAACCATGTCTAGCTGAGTTAGGTCATAAGAATGAAACAGCAGTGTAGACTTAAACCTAGGAAAAATGTAAGGAAGAGCTTTCTCTGGGAACATAGAAGGAATTGTTTGTGCTAAAGCAACTAAAATGGTTCTCTTACTACCTAAATTTTCTGAGGAAATATTCATTGATGTATAGCTGCTTCTCCATGATAACTTTTTTCAATGTCTAATTTAGTCAACAAGCCTAATTATTTTTCAATGCAGGCATTTCACACACTTTCTGTCTGCCAGAAACAGACTTACAACCATCCTACACATGACAAGTTTCTTCTCATCTTTTGTGTCTCAGCATAAACGATACCTTACAAAGAGGACTTCCTTACTCATCTCAAGTAGTCCTCTCTCCTCACCCAATATACACCCTCTTATTTTTGATCACAGACATTCTACTCTTCTTCATAGCGCTCATCAAACTTTTAAGGATCTCTGTGTTTACTAGTTTTATCAGTTTTCCCTTCCAGACTGTAAGTACCATGACATCAGGAGCATGTGTTTGTATTTTATTCCCTATATGTTTAGTTCCTACCTAGTAATGCCTAAAACATGGTAGGTGCTTATGAAATAATTGCTTGTTGAGTATTAAAAAGTAATTCTGATTTCTAGAATTCTTTCAGCTTTGCATTCAAAGTTCTTCTGGAGCCTGGGATATAGACTTAGTTTCTTTCATTCATCATTTGTTCATTTATTCATTTAAAGAGTAGCAACATTTATATAAGGTGTTGTGCTAAATATTAGGGTTAATACAAAG
>NW_012147842.1:208304-210124 GCF_000956105.1 Propithecus coquereli
CTATAAACTGTTAGGTCATTGAAGAATTATATTTAAAGACGAGACCCCAAACACAACAAAACAAAGAAAAACAAAGCCCTTTTTATTTCAGGTACTGAAATAAACAGGCTATCCTCTGACTTTTTACTTGTATTATTTATTTGCACTATTCAGATTCTAACAAAGCCATAAAAGAGCTTTATTCTTCATTTTACAGATGAGGAGACTGAGATCGAATTTAGCTAGCCTGCTGATTGTAGCAAAGCCAGATTTAAACCCAGTCAATTTATGTTTATTTCCATCATAAAAAGCCATTACCTATTTAGAGGATGTACAGACATTCTCCATTTAACCTAAAGGGTTACTTAAATGAAAGAATAAGTTTGAGTTGTAGATTTCTCAATTTGTATTCTCATTTTACTTTAATATGAAGAAAGAAAATAAAACAAACAACCCCTCCACCTCAAAAGAACTACAGAACAAACATGCTTAATTTGTTCTTTTAAAACAGATGCAATACAAAGTATCATAAAAGGCTGTTAACTCGTAGCGAAGAAAAGCCCAAGACCAGATGCCATGGCTGAATTCTACCAAACATTCAAAGAGGAATTAATATCTATACTTCTTAAACTCTTCCGAAAAAATAAAGCTAGAGGGAATACTTCCAAACACAATTTGTGAGGCCAGCATTACCTTGATACCTAAGACAGACAAGGACATCACAAGAAAAGAGAACTACAGGCCAATTTCTCTAATATACATTGATGCAAAAATACTCAGTAAAATATTAGCAAACTGAATCCAACAACACATCAAAAAGATTATACATCATGACCAAGTGGGATTTATTCCTGGCATGCAAGGCTGGTTCAAAATATACAAATCAAGCAATGTATACATCACATTGATAGAGTGAAAGATAAAAACCTCATGATTGTCTTAATTGATATAGAAAAAGTCTTCAACATCCTTTCTTGATTAAAAACTCTCAATGGTTTAGGTATAGAAGGTAAATTACTCAACGTAAAAAAGGGCTATTTTTGAAAAACCTACAACTAACATCATAATGGGGAAAAACTGATAGCTTTTCGACTGAGATCTGGTACTAGGCAAGGATACCTACTCCTGCCACTTCTATTCAACATTGCAAATACTAGCAATAGCATTCAGACAAGGAAAGGAAATAAAAGGCATCCAAATTGGAAAGGAAGAAGTAAAATTATATCCATTTGCAGATGACATGATCCTATATGTAAAAATCCCGAAGATGCCACATAAACACTATTAGGATAATAAGTGAATTTAGTGAAGTTGCAAGATACAAAATCAACATACAAAAATCAGTAGCATTTTTATACACAAATAACAACTAAAAAATAAAAAAACAATTTCATTTCTGATAACATCAAAAAAATACCTAGGATAAATATAACCAAAGAGGTGAACAATTTGTATGCTGAAAACTATGAAACATTGATCAAAGAAATTAAAAAAAACACAAATAAATGAAAAGCCATCCCATGGTTGAGAAGAAATACCATTGTTAACATGTCCATACTATCCAAAGCAATGTACAGATTCAATACAATTACTATCAAAGTCCCAATGATATTTCTCATAGAAATAGGAAAAAAACCCATAAAGTTTGTATGGAACCATAAAAGATCATGAATGGCCAAAATAATTCTGAGAAAGAAAAACAGAGCTGGAGGCATCACACTTCCTGATTTTAAATTATATTGCAAAACTATAATAATCACAATAGTATGGTACTGGCATAAAAACAGACACATAGATCAATGGAATATAGTAGAGAACTGAGAAATAAATACAAACATATA
>NW_012147842.1:211589-213851 GCF_000956105.1 Propithecus coquereli
AGCATCCAACTCATATTTAGATTTAAAGGACCAAATAATTATCATGTAGAAATAAGGATAAACATTTGGGAATATTTAAAGGCCTTAGGGATTTTAAATTTCATCAAAATGAAACAATTTTTTTCAAAGCTCGAACTCTTTATATATTTAAAAACATATCTAACATAGAGCTAAGTTTTCAAAGATTATTGCACGCTTAAGAATGGGTTGAGTGCATTGTGTTTTCTTCTGCTCATGAAAAGCTTTTCACAACAGCCTAACCAACAAATGTCTTTACAATTTTCTGAATACTTTGTTGTTTTTTTATGACCTTATTTTCCCCGATTAGGGTAAACACCACTTCTTTTGCAGCTGCCTGGTGTCTTCATACCGTTCCTGCCAGCTACACTTCAAAACACAGAAATAGGTGTTTGGCAAAAATCTTGTTTCAATTTTCATGAGACAAAAGTCAACTTTCCAGTTACATCGGACTGAAAAATAGCTGATCGCCAGACTGAAGAAACTCATTTTAAAAATAAATATGACCATGATAAAAAAAAAAAGAAGTCTCCTTTAAAATGACACAGCGTTATCTTGATATGATACTTGGCTGTCACCTCATAAATTTGATAAAATTTTGATTCTTATCATTTCTTGCTTCTTGAAGGGCTCAGCATGCAGCAATGAAATTTATAAAACTTAGGTGGGAAAGTGAGGATAGTAAAAAAATTGCAGCAGTCACAATATCCACAGATTAAATAATCTAGGCTACCTGTTGGTACAGATTTTGGAAATAGAGATCTCAATTATGGGTGAGAAGGAAGGCATTACAAATGAGGACACAGTAATTTTGTTGATTTTTTTTTTTTCCCCTGAGTTGTGTAGCTCTAACCTTAACAGTTGCTTTTATTAGAATCATGTAAACAAGTAGTATTGACACAACTAAAATAAAATGAGTTAAAGAGAAAGGGCATAAAACAGATACTGTACATTTGGCTTAGACCCAAGTCAAGTGTAAGGCAGTAAATTGCCTTTTATTAATAATACTGATGTCTTTGCTGGAAATATATATATTTTTTTAAATCTTCCGAACAAATGAGCCATTAATCCTTTCTTTGTCCTATAGCTGATCAATCACTCATCAAAGCTCAAAGCTGTTTCCTTCTCTCCACCTGAGCCACAGCCCAGACCCTCACCATTTCTCTCCTGGACTTTCAGTAGGACCCTCAACTAGTCTGCCTGTCCACACTCTCACCCTAATCCCCATCCTCATTCACATCTGTGTGATTAGTCTAAGTTCTCAGTCTGATTAAAATTGTTTCGGGCTCCCTACCTCCTGCAGAGTAAATATCCAGCTCTTTATGTTGGGTTATGAGACTCCTTCCCGAGCTGGCCCCAGCCCACCTACTCTGCCACATCCTCTTCCTAGGACTGCAGTGCTGTGAAAAAAGTGCAATCTTGGCCATACTTTGCAGACCATACACTGTTTGAGGGCAAAAGCAATGCTTTAGTTATATTTTTATTCCCAATCCTAAGTATTAGTAATGAATGCTGTTATACATCCCTACCGTTTTTTTTCCCCCCGCATGCTATTTTCTCTGTTCTTGTGTCGTTTATTCCACCTGGTGAACTTTTATTCCTCTAAGTTTTAATCATATCACCTTCTTAATAAGATTTCCTGACAGAATCCTCCAAAAATTTAATTGCTCTCTCTCTCTTGTACAAGCTTACTTTGGCACAGTTCATGCTAAATAATTATTGTTCCCATGTCTGTCTCCCCTTTTAAAGTGTGAGAGTCCCAAAGGCAGAGTCTATCTTAAAATCTTGATACATCTAAGGATCTGGAACAGTTTCTAAAACATTATTCTAATGCGGTCAGTACTAGTCTAAGGACTTTCCATTATCTCATTTAATGAAACAAGTTTACAATAAATGGATATTTAAAAAAATTAAAAACATAAGCATTTTTACAAAAAGTCTCACTTGCAAGATATTCCAATATTGAATCATCTCTGGGGATTCAGAAAATAAAAAATGGCAAGTTTCAAATTGGAGAAGGATAATTTAAATGGCATAAGATATTTAGGGTAGTGGAGGGACTGTACCGGCAGGGACAGGGAAGAGCTTAATGGCACTGAAGGGTGCTCTTGGATACTAGAGTCTTATTAAGTACAATGCACAGTTTGTGATTTCACTGGGAGGTGCTAATAAAATGCAAAGAACCACGATCAGATCTTCAAAAGTAATATTGCTGTTTTTAAAGCAAGCCATTAAGAAATTTTT
>NW_012147842.1:215161-216739 GCF_000956105.1 Propithecus coquereli
ATCTTTCTTGTGAACATTTTCTTTAGGTTAGAAAGTGATGAAGTAGTTTTGTGTTTAAAATGCCCTTCATCCACCATGCTGCAAATGTTCAAAAAAGAAAAATGAAGCGATAATAAAAACAATGGCAAAAAGGCATTTTTAAAAAAACTACCATAGAGATGGTCATAGGCTGAATAATGACTCATCCATCCCCATCCAAAAATGTCTGTCCTAATCCTCAGAATCTGTAAATGTTACCTAATACAGCAAAAGGGACTTCTCCAGGTGTCATTAAGAATTTTGCGATGGGAAGATTATTCTGGATTTTTTTGGGTAGGTTCTAAATGTAGCTACAAGGGTCTTTTGTAAGACAGAGGAAAGAAGGTCAAAGGAGGAAGAAGGCAATGTAACAAAAAAGCAAGGGGACAATGGGATGTGGGACCACAAAACAAGGAATGACAGTCTCTAGAAAAAGGCAAGAAACAGTCTCCCCTTCCAGCCTCCAGAAGGAACCAGCTCTGCTAGCATCTTGATTTTAGCCCCGTAAAACTCACATGAGACCTCTGACCTCCAGAACTGTAAGAGAATAAATGTGTGGTGTTTTAAGGCTCTGAATTTATGGTAATTTGTTACAGTAGCAATAGAAAACTAACACTGAGGTTAGCACTCAAGGATTTGAGACATTGATCTATCACTAGGACTTTCTATGCAGATAATTGAAGAGTTTCCTAAGTATAGATGGACTTTTAGTAAAAGGAGGAACAAGGTGGACTATAACAAAAGATAAACAAGTAGAAGGGGATAAAATAGAGGCATCTAAAATGATACACAGTTTTTAAAAGTAACATACAGATTTTTATAGCTTAAGGAAGTCGGTGAAGGAAATTACACTGTAGTTACTAGGGCAAAAATAAGAAGAAAAATTGTTTAGAGTATCACTTTTAAAGACTGTAAATGAGAAGATATGAAAGGCAAGAGAGTAAAAATAATCAAATATGTGAAATAGTCAAATGCAAATAAGGATTTTAGCAGACTTAGTGGTAAAAGTCACATCGGCAGGATTGAAATGTATTTGATGAGATTCTTCTTCTTCTAAAGACTCAACACTTAATGAATGACCAGCTTTAACTGTATTATAATTTTGACCAATTATCCACTGCCCATTACAGTTTTTAAATAAGGACTAATAATTCAGTGGCTTTTGAATGTGGGTGATTTATCATCACCCTTCAGCCAAAGATCACCAGGAATATACATCTGTAGATGGGTTCTTTACTGCTACTGCTTACCAGGAGGAAGAGCATGTGCCATGGAAAACCATGGGCTGCTTTGTAAGAGATTGTTTAAAAGGATGCATTATAATATTTTGGCTTGTGCTAGGTGATTTAGGGGAGGGTTGAAGAAACTGGGTCTTTTCTCTGGATTGGACCCTGTCAGAAATCTGGGATAATGCTCTGAATGGGTATCTTAGTAAATCCTGTCTAGAAGGCAAGAGCAATGAAATGAGGCTAAAGCTGTAATTAATCGTTAGAGAAGTAGCAGTCAATCTTTGGCCAAAATAGGGGGATTTTTTGTTTCTGTTATGTTTCATTTTTTTTT
>NW_012147842.1:217824-248793 GCF_000956105.1 Propithecus coquereli
AATTATATTTTTAACAAATATTTTCATGACCCAGATTAATTTTTTCAGGATTATTTAGGATTATTTATTATATCTCTTGTTACGAGGTTAAAAAAAATCTGCTTTAGGGAGTTGCAAATATTTTGAAGAATTTGAAGAATTTAGTATTTAGAATTATAATCCATAAACACAATTTTATAAAGCTCTAAAGCTGTTTTGAAAGTTTGGTTTCTTGAAAAACCTAAAGAGTAAAGCCTGCATTGGGATAGCATCATTTGTCTTCCCATTCTGGAGGACTGGATCCACTTCCAGGAATATAGGGATTTTATCTTTCCATGAAATTTAGAGTCAAATAAACTTTGGTTTTAATCTCAGACACATCATATCCTAATTGAGTGATCTTTGGCAAGCTAATTTTCTACTTCACCAAGCTTCAGTATCATGTAAAGAGATATTATTTTTACTTTAGAAATTTATTGTGAAGATTAAATGATCCATTTGTGTTTAGCATGGTGCATGGCATATAGTGATTTCTCATAAATATTTGCCGTTATTAGATTGGATTTCTAAAACGGCTTCCTAATTGATCTTGTGTAAAAACCCTTTAGTGTTCAAGTTCCTCACTGGTGAAATGAGCCACACATATAATAAAGACTCAATAAATACCACATGAAAATATAGCAAATGAGAATAAATGTTCTCAAGGTATAATGAAAATTCAATAATGGATAGGTATTATTATTTATTAATACAAAAGCTCAACATTACTATTAATATAATCTATTTGTTATAGTACAGTGATTAATACAATTACTGTTATATATAACTTACATTTTTAAAAGCATTTAAGTGTATATTAAAATCACTTCTACATGATTTCAGAGGATGTTTTTGCCCAACTGGGAAAGTCTTCAAGAGAATATTGGGATATGTATATGATAATGAATAAGATTGCTCTGCTAGTCTGGGATAATTTTAATTTTATCTTTTTGTAATGAAACTTCATTTGTGAAATCTTCTCAAGATATGACTGGAGAAGTAGCTTGAATTCATTATATTTAATAAGATAATACATGTGAGAGCTGACTAGACAGAGCTTAGCGTATGTTAGGAACTTGGTAAATATTGATTCATTCATCCACTCATCCATAAAGTAAGAATAAAGCCATAATCTTAAAAATAGCAAAACCACAAAATGGAACACAAACTATTGGGGTAAAATATCATTTCTGATTCATATTTCTCAACTTCTCACTTCAAATGAACAAAATGTATTTTTAAAGAAGTAATAAAATGCTTAGAATTAATTTTATATGTGGAACAAAAAAGATATAAAAATGTGGTGATAATCTATTTTAGCCAAAGTAAAACAATATTGTTAGCAGTATAAACATAAGCCAAAATAATAATATCAATTACCTCTAGATATTAGGTTTATAATTTTTAGTCTCATATGTATGTTTTTCTGTTCATTCCATGGTTTTTGATATAGCATTTACAACCTAAAAAAAGTTTTTAAATGAAAATCTAATTAATTAAATTAAAAATTAGACTATTTAGCCCAGAGTCTGATGTCTTATGCTTTTATTAAATGTAGAATATTGAAATAATTAATAATCCATTGCTTTATAAAAAGCTAAAAGTGCTGTTTTTTTGTTTTGTTTTGTTTTACTAATATCATCTGAAATGTTGCCTCCTCTGTTAACGCAATAATGGCACAACACTTCCCTCTAAAATCTGACATTCCAATGGACTAAAATCCACAGATCGTTAAGATATATGGCAATTGCAAAGTAGAGCTCTTCACAAGGTAGTGAAGCTGGGCTCTTCACAAGCCCAGTTTTGTGGGCTCTGTCTTAATCTGGATACTCCAGAGACTTTCCTCATGGGAGATGATGTCACGGAGAGGGTGTAGCCAGTAGAGAAGTCTGGGAAAAGGGCATTTCTAAGAACAGGCATTTAAAGGGAAAGAGGTAACAGAAGCAAATCCTAAGGAAAGAAAACAGCACAGTGAATGCAGACAGATGCAAACAGGTTGCTGTGCTTTTAACCTAAATCCTAAGGGAAACATGGCAAAGAATATACTGAAGAGGTAGGCAGGATGCAGGGCAAGAAAGGACTTTGTAAGTCATAGCAAAAGGGTTGAGACTCCTTCCCATCGGCAGCAGAAAAAAAGTGGAAATGTTTTAATTTGGGAAGTAATATTGTCAAATTTGCAATTTAATAGATCGCTCTGGCTACTACATGGAGAATGGATTTGAGGAAAACAGGACAGGAGGCAGGGATACTAATCGGAAAACAGATTTTGTAGGCAATCAACGACAGGGGCATGAACAGGAGCAATAGTGGCAGTGGAATTTGTGGAGAAGATGGATTCAAAAAAATTTTAAATGTGATAATATTGTTGATACCTGATAATTAATTAGGAAGGGATCAAAGATTATGCCAAGATTTCTAGTCTGAGCGATGAAGTAAATTGTAATGACAGTATTTGAGATAGAGAATATAGATAGGAGACTTCTTTTGTATGGAAATGTGATTTTGTTTTGGATGGCTGTCAGCTGGGTGGTTGATGACGACCCAAATTAAGGATGTATCCCCCGTGCATAGAGAAAGATATTGGAGATTAAATGGGTTTCGTCCATAGGACTTAAAGACAGAAAGATGAATTGGATGTTGGAAATGAGGATGAAGCCAAGCCTTGGGAGACTGTGTAGAGGATAGAGCTGTTTCACAAAGATAGAAAAATATAGGAAGTGAAGCAGGTTTAAGTAAAGGAAGAGGTAAATGATTATTTCACCTTGGAAATACTATGTTTGAGGTACCTATTGAACAACAGTCTCCGGAAGTCAATTGATAAAGAATCAAAACTCACAACAAAGATTTGGTCTGGAGATAAAAATTTAGAGTCATCAACAAATAGTTGTGGGTTAAGGTCATCCTAGTTAAGATCAGCAAGTGTTTAGTACAACCAGGCCAAGAACAGAACCTTGGAATACTAAGGATAAGGGTGGAAATAAAGAGTTTTCCAAGGTGACTGAGAAGCGGCCAGGGAGAAAGAAAGAAAACTAGAAGATGGCTTCATAAAGTCAAAGATAGGGTTTCAAGGAACATGATTAAGACTGTAAAGAAATGAAAGGGTAAAACAAACAAAAAAAATCAAAAAAAGGTAACCATTTGACATTACAACTGTTATCTCTGACAATAACAGGCTTAGTGGTGTGGTAGGAGTCAATTATGGAGAATTAAGAAGTGAATGAGAAAGAAAGTGAAAACAATAAATATAGACTTCTATTTAAGTTTAACAGCATAGAAAAAAATTGATAGCTTGTTCAATATATCTTCGTAATACAGCTTAGGTATTGTATGATATACCTATGTTAGCAATTCTTTGAGGAAACTGATGATTTTTTACATGACTTTCAGCAATTGCTTTCAATATTTACTTTCCATTGTGTATTATGTGTCCAATTTAATGAACATTGTGATATCAGCAAGTGGAGTATTCTGCACGTGTACTTTGGGAGCAGAATGTTCTCTTGTAGCTGGCTGCACTGATGAAATTACACAATATTTGAAAAGCATCTGTAATAATTTTTGTACTAAGTAGAAATAAACTGCATTATAGTAGCTTATTTAGTGGGAGTAGAGAAGAAGTGAAGAACCAGAAACTGATTACCTTTAACCATGAATCTTTTGCTTATTTTACCTTTCAGATGATAGGTCATTCTATTATCTTGGCTCTTTTAAAGTCATAAATATCAAATACAAAGAAAATTATGGAGTGAAATCCTCGAGGGAGTTTTCAGAAAGGAGTCATCAAATTGAAAGAATGGTGAGCTCAATAGAAATTTTAAATGTTTATGAATGTGTCTTTCTGCCTCACTTTGAATGTGAGCATTATAAGAAAATAGTCTCTGTGCCTCAGTTTCTTCTTCTATACAATGAAGATGATACGATATCTATGTCATACAGTTGTGAGGACTAGATGACTTAATATATGTTAAATATATACGATAATGTTGTATACCATAACATGTATGTAGTAGATTAGAGTAGTCAACTAGCTCCTGAGGAAATTGTTGGTGGAAACAAATGTTTTCCCTATTTTTAACTCTTGATTTTATCTTTCCTGGTTCACTTTTGTTAACCTTCTTTAACGTAAGAATGTAGAATTGCCACACTCACCTTATCATTTTGTTTATTTTGTGTTTGAAAGCACTTAAGGATCAGATCATATAAACAGATGTGATGTGTCTATAATTCTTGATATCAACCTTAAATTTAGTTACGCCCTAAAGTATTTTGGTTTCCCTTGATAGTTTATGTATTTATCAAGGTATATGTAATTTTTTAAGTATATTGTGTGAGCTAAATCCTAAGCTATCAAGCAGAAAGTCAAATAAAATTGTTTTCCTTTTTTTGTCCCATGAAAAACACGGTTATGGACACCATAGATTTGTTTAGCAAATCCTAGTATATTAGCAAAGATTTTAGTCCTTCAAGTTTATGAGAGTTATTCTGGAACAAAGAATTAATGGCTGAATAAAAATGTCACTATATTAATATGATTCTTTATGATTAGCTGTAGGCACTATCTCTTTTAATTAAAAGATGAGCCTATTCTTAAGGCTTCCCACTGTGTTATGTAAATTCCTTGAATGAATTTTTCATTTCCAGAATTTTTGTTTGGTTATTCTTTAAATACTTTGATTTCTTTAGGGAATTTTTCATTCATTTCCTGCATTGTTTTTGTAACTTCTTTGCGTTGGATTTCTATTTTCTCTTGTATTTCATTGAGCTTTCTTACAGCCCATATTTGAAATTCTTCATCTGTCATTTTAACCATTTCATTTAGGTTGGTATCCATTGGTGAGGAGTTATTGATTTCTTTTGGGGATGACTTTTTGCTGTGATTTTTCATGTTTCCAGAGTTCTGTTGCCGATTCCTTCTCATCTGGCTTCTTGGTCAAGAGCTGGGTGTGTTAGGGCTGCTTTATGGCCCTTTCTCCAAGTCCCCAGAGATCGATCCCTGACAGTGCTGGGGAGAGGAGTGCTGGTCCTCAGTTGCCTTTGGGATGTTTTAACAGGTTAGATGCATGTCTTGGGTTACCTCTGACCTGTTGTCTTCACCTCTTCCCAGTGGAGTGCAGTGAGTTTGGTCCCGAGCTTAATCTCTGAGCTGGTGGATTGTACTTGTGGATATGAATCTGCCATTCCCTAACAGCTTCAGATGGAAGGCACTATGTTTAGCTATGGGGTTGTTTCTGCTGTTGTTGATTGTAGTTGGTGTGGAGGAGCCAGTTGCCGAGGTAATATTTTGTGCCCGTGATAGGCTCTGGTCCCCTAGGTGGGGTACACAAATGCCCCAAGCTTTGGGGTAGGGGTCCTGTAGCTCCCAGGAGTTGCTTGGACCCTACACCCCCTGAGGTAGGGGAGGAGCAAGATAGATTGTGGCTAGGATGCAAGAGCCTGAGTGAGGAGCTTTGCTGAACCTCTGAGGGGCTCAGAGGTTACTGACTCGGCCACTAGGGGGAGCCGCTGATATGGAGTTCAAGCTATCTCTCCAAGCCCAGAGAGCTGCTACTGATAGGAGGAGCCTAATCATGTGATTGCTAAGGCCCCTAGCCAGGCTTTTTCCATCCCTGTCCACTAGCCTGGTTTCTCTGGAGAGTGGGGTATGCACCCTGCCTACTTGTTCCCTGGAACTCCAAAGCATTTTCCCTTCTAATCAGTCCATGTGCGTTCCCTCTCCACCTAAGACCAGCTCTTGAGCTACCCCACAGTTCTTATGTCTGACCTGCTGGCATGTGTCTCTGTGTGACACTGGCGGGTAGGGGGATCTCGAATTATGCACCCCTTTTACACTACTAGACCCCAAAGCAAGGAAGGTAGGCCTCTCTATCCACAGAGGTCTCTCCCAGGGGCATGCTTCCACCAGGGAGTAGTGGTAACTCGAAAGTCTCTTGGCACAAGAACAGTGACACAGACCAATGGAACAGGACTGAGAACTCAGATATAAAACCATCCTCATATGGCCATCTGATCTTTTGACATAGCAGACAAAAACATATACTGGGGGAAAGAATCCTTATTCAATAAATGGTGCTTGGAAAATTGGACAGCCACATGTAGAAGACTGAAACAGGATCTGTATCTCTCACCACTCACAAAAATCAACTCATCATGGATAACAGACTTAAACCTAAGGCATGAAACCATAAGAATTCTAGAAGGAAATGTTGGAAAACCTCTTATAGACATCAGCCTAGGCAAAGAATTTATGAAGAAGACTGCAAAAGTAATCATTAGCATCAACGAAAATAAATAAATCGGACCTGATCAAATTAAAAGGCTTCTGCACAAAGAAAATATCACTGGAGTGAATAGACAACCTACAGAATGGGAGAAAATATTTGCATACTATACATCTCATAAAGGGCTGATAACTAGAATCTATATAGAACTCAGGTAAATCAGCAAGAAAAAATCAAACAACCCTATTAGAAAGTGGGCAAAGGACATGAACAGAAACTTTTCAAAAGAAGATAGACAAATGGCCAATGAGCATATGAAAAAATGCTGATCTACCATGTCATCTCTGCCACAAATTGTGTTTTCATGTATGAATTGGGATGTTGCTGGGTGGTCTAATCTCTTTCATTGGTCAGCTAGTTTTTCATTGTGACAATACACAATGCTTTAACCTCCATAATTTTACAATAAATGTTGTATTTATTGTATTACTGTATTGTACAATACAGTACAATATTGTATTGTTGTATTACTTCTTGTATTAGTTTCCTATGGCTGCCGTAGCAAATTACCACAAAACTAGGTGGCTTAGGCTGGGCGCGGTGGCTCACACCTGTAATCCTAGCACTCTGGGAGGCCAAGGCAGGCAGATTGTTTGAGCTCAGGAGTTCAAGACCAGCCTGAGCAATAGTGAGACCCCGTCTCTACTAAAAATAGAAAGAAATTGATTGGACAACTAAAAATATATAGAAAAAATTAGCCAGGCATGGTGGCGCATGCCTGTAGTCCCAGCTACTCAAGAGGCTGAGGCAGAAGGATTGCTTGAGCCCAGGAGTGTGAGGTTGCTGTGAGCTATGCTGACGCCATGGCACTCACTCTAGCCCGGGCAAAAGAGCGAGACTCTGTCTCAAAAAAAAAAAAAAAAAAAAAAACAAGGTGGCTTAAAGCAGTAGAAATTTATTCTCTGGCAATTCTGGGGGACATAAATATGAAATCAAAATGTCAGCAGGGCTAGCTCCCTTGGGAGGCTTTCGGGTAGAATCCTTCCTTGCCTATTTCAGCTTCTCGTGGCTCCAGGCATTCCTTGACTTATGGCATAACACCAGTCTCTGTCTCTGTCTTCTCATGGCTTTGTCTTCTGTTGTTTTTCCAATCCAATGACCCTTGTCACTGGATTCAGGGCTTTTCCAAGTAACCCATGATGGTCTTATCTGGAGATCCTTAATTATATCTACAAAGATCCTTTTTCAAGTAAGATCACATTTACAGATTTCTGGACTTACGTATATCTCTTGGGGAAGCTACCATTCAACCCCGTATACTTGGGATTATATCATTTTCTTCAGGTTTATCTTGACTATTTTTGGCCCTTTGCTTTTCCATATCAAGTTACACACACACACACCTTATTGAGATTTTGATTTAACTTATTTCAAACCTAGAGGACTGTGTAGAAAAATAATTGGTATATTCATTTATTTAGAATTTATTTGATGTATTTTGATAAAACTTTAAATTGTTTTCCTTAAAGTATCATTCATCTTTAGTTAGATTTAATCCTGGGTATTTTTTTGGTCATTGTTAATTGCTATCATTTAGAAGCACATTTTCTTACTGGTTTTTACTGGTGTCTATGAATTTGAATGGCTTTTATAATCTGTTTCTTTTCATGCCCATTTCTATTTTGTGCTTGATATTTCCAAGTGCTGAGCCTCTCCTGGATTTTTTAGAGCTCATGAACTCTCTCCTTGGCTGAGTTCCCTTGACCTATAGTGGCATCCAGTGTTTCTCAATCAGGGGAAATTTTGTCCCCCAAAGGACATTTGGCAAATTCTGGAGACCTTTTTTGGTTGTCATACTGGGAGGAGAGGTGTTAACGGCATCTAGTATCTTGAGGCTAGAGATGCTGCTAAACCCTAAAATTCAGCAGGACAGTCCCCCACAACAAAGAAGTATCTGGCCCAAAATATCAGTAGTGCTGAGCATAAGAAATTCTGGTCTAGTCTGGTTAAGATTAACCATAGCTTTAGAATCAATTATTAATAAAAATGTTATTGCTCACCTACTTTGTGCAAGGTTGTAAAGAATGCCAAGGTCAATAAAGTACAGTCCCTTCCTTAAAGCAGGTTTTTAATGTGGTCTGTGTATGGAAGTTTATGCACGGAAAAGAAGACCAAATGAAAATTTAGATAATCAAATTATATGAAACAGAGCTTCCACAGTGCAGCGTATCATTGTCAAAATGCATGACTCGAAGGATTAATATTAATATTTCAGGAATTCAGAGGAAGAAAAATCCCTTTGAGTAAGGAAGAAGCTTTCCTGGAGAGGAAAGGGAAAAGGAATCAGTTCTGTTGGCGTCCGTGCCCTCTGCTGGTGTATATTCCCCTGACAGTCGCAGAAAATCTGCAGAACTTGCCTGACCTATTTTCATGGGTGGATCTCAAAAGGGATTCCCTAGCTGACATCCGGTAACTACTAATCTTCCTTGAGGACTTAATTTGCATGCACTTCCCAGCCAGAGGAAAGATGCGAGAGCAAACTTGCCAAAACCAGTAACTGGGTGGGTACCAAGCTATTTAGTCAGAGCCACATGTATTGTTTCAAATATGTTATGTTTTTTTTAATGCTAGAGTTCAAACCAAGGGTATCTGATTTTTAAGGTGAATATTTTTTCCCCTGCATTTTACCATGAGCCTAGACATTGTCTTGTTTTGCATGGAATAATCTTTAGTAAAATGATCTATTCTTAGGTTGGGACCATAAAAAGAGAAGGAAACAATTTCAATAGTTTGAACTAAATATCATATTACTGAGTTCCCAGGAGAGAAATATAAATATGAGTTAAACTTCTGCAGAAAAGAGTTATAACAATGATTATGTGTCTGAGGAGGGAGAGTTCCTCTAGCCCTGTTAAACTTAGAAGCAGAAAAAGAAGCAACATCCCAAGAGGTTCTGTCTTAGGAGGTTTATATTCAGGGGAATAAAAGATGTAGTCGAGGCCTTCTGGAAAAAATGTCTTTCCCCAGTACCTACCTACTTACTCCCCAGGTAACCTGAACACCTGTGTTCAAGTATATAAGTACTTCCAGGTTGACAAAGTCACTTAACATACTTCAACACAGGATCTAAAGCTGGCTTCCATGGATTCATATCCCAGAACCACCACTTCCTATGTGCCACCTTAGACAAGTGTATGTGTCCTGGGCCTCAGTTTCTTCATCCATAAAATGGGGCCAATGAGTAGAGTACTTTCCTCCTAAGGTGGTTTGAGGTTTTGATAAAGGAATCGGTGCAATGTTTGCCATGTAGTAGGACTTAATACCTGTAAGCTATTAGTAGTGGTCACACCAATATTGTACTATGTGGGATCTACCATTTTTAAAATAGAGGTCAATATCTCAGGGGAATGATGGTTTGTTAATATCACATTTTAGCTTGAATAGATTCTTGGGGTTTCCTTATACCCTGAAATGATAGACTCCTGATCCTTCCCCAAAGTGCCATATGTACCCAGTTCAGAATTTCAATGACATTTATCTAAAGTCCTAGAGACACTAAAACAAGCTTTTCTCTCTGCTCCTTGAGTGATGAAAATATTAATAAAATGAGCTCAGAAAAGCTCCGTGAAGTCATAAGTGGCATGACTCAGAACTGACTCAAACCTGTGGCATGACCGTCCATGCGAGGTCACCACTGGGGCCTCCTGGCTCCCACCTTGCTGCAAATAACCGGAGACAACTACTTACACTCAACAACATGATTGCAGATAAAACAAAATGATATGTTACCATCTTTTTGACTTGACCATATTGTTGATTTTTAATTTGTTTGCTCATTTATTCATTCATGCATTTATTCATCAGATATGCATTGAGTGTTTACCGTGGGCCAGACAGTGTTCTGGAGATACAAACATGAATCAGACACACTCTGCTCTCACATAGTTCATAGTCTAGAGTGGGAGAGACACTACTGTAAACCACTGTGATAGTTGCTATAAAAAGGATCCTGTTCAAGATGCTGGATTGGCCGACAATAAAGGAGTGTTCAAGGAGTGTTCTCTTGTTTGAGAAGGACAAGTCCAAACTAACGCAGTTGTTATTGGAGTTTTTCGAGGACACCAGAGTAGTAAGTGAAGAAATTTGCCTGGGGAAGAAATGTGTGTTGTATTGTAGAAAGAGGGAAATGAATGTGCTACATCACCGAGATATTTACCAGCCTGGTGTGATTAGGAAAGAGCAATTAAATCAGGAGATAAGAGAAGAGGCTTTGGGCCTTTGGCAGTTCTGCAGGCAGCAACAGTTGTACTGGGTGCTGGGCGCAGCTGGGGGCAGAGGGCAGCCTGGGTGTTGGGTACCATCCTCCCACCCTCCAGGCTACGCTTGCAGTGGGGCAGGTCGTGGGCAGGCCAGCGCAAGCTCCTGCCTCTGCCTCTGCCTCCGCCTGCCACCTCCCTGTGCTGGCATGGAGACCCAGGCGACAGCCACGACGTCACTGTGCCCACTGGCATGGCTGCCTGCTGGGCCTGCGGGAAGTGCTGCTACACGATGCGTGGGTGGAGGCGGCCGAGCTGGTCAGTTGATGACCTTTCTTATTAGCATCATCAGTTCCATATTCTGTGGACATCTCAGCAAAGTCGAGCTGGATGCTGTTACACTTGGTGTCACAGTTGTGAATGCTGCTAGGATTTCACTTGGAACTGGATTAACCTGCCTTGTGACCCGATAACACCTCAGTCCCTTGGAGGCAAGAACCTAAAACACGTGGAGGCTAGACTTCCAAGAAGAATCCTCATCTTGATGCTGCGTTGCTTTCCCCCAGGCCATCTTCATACATACGGAGAGCATCCTGCTCTCAAAACAAGACCGTGACATCTCCAGGATGGCTCACATTTATATGGTGATTCTCATTCCTGCTCTTCCAGCAACATTCCTGTTCCAGCTGCAGAAAAGACACTTACAAAGTCAGGGCATCATCTTGCCTTAAGTTGTTACTGGGTTCGCTTTGAATGTTGTCACTGTGGGCACCAATGTTCTCTTGCTGCGTGCCCCGGCCCTGGGAGTGGTAGGTTCTGCCTTGGCCAACACCACCTCCCAGTTCTTCCTGTCTGCCCTTCTTTACTTCTACGTGTAGTGGGAAAAAAACCCACATTGACACCTGGGGAGGTTGGAGTAGGGACTGTTAATATTTCGAGGAGTGAGGCTTCTATATCCAGCTTGGTAGTCCCAGCACGTCAGTGGTGTTCATTGAGTGGTGGACCTTTGAGATTGGAACGTCCTTGCAGGACTGATTAATATGACAGAGCTGGGAGCCCACGCCATCATCTGTGAACTGGCTTTTGCAGTCTACATAGTGCCTCCTGGCTTGTGCAGCAGACATTGTACGAGTGGGCAATTCTCCGGGGACAGGGGGAGCAGAGCAGGCTGGGTGCTCTCACATCCCTGTTCACCTGTGTGCTGGTGTGTGCACTTGTAGTAGGTGTTTTACTTGCAACTTTTGAATGATGTGATTGTCTGTGTATTTAACAGTGACAAAGATATTATTTCCCAAGTGATGCATTATTTTGCTGCTTTTCATCTATTTGATATACTTGTAGGCTCCTGTGGCAGAGTCCTGAGAGGTATGGGAGAATAAAAGATGGGCGCTATCTTGAATGCCATTGGTTATTATCTTTTTGGTTTTCCCATTGGAGTATCTCTGATATTTCCTGCTAAACTTGGGATAATAGGTCTTTGGTCTGGATGAATAGTTTGTGTCTTCTTTCAAGCCCTTTTCTATTTGGTGTACACCTTGAGAACAGATTGCAATAGAGTTGCAGAGGAGGCCCAGGTTTGAACTGGTCTAAATGGGAGTAAAGAGACCAGACCTACCCTCACAGACCTGCCTATCTCAGAAAGAAGACTAACCCATGGTGTGATTTTTGTCTGGTATTACCAGACCAGAGAGCCAAACCAACCAAGTGGTGGAAGAAAACACCTAGTATGCAGTGACCAGATCACACTGCGGATGTTTTGACAGAGAAACAGTTGATTTTCTATCCTGGAATGTTGCCTTAGCTGTGGCTTTTCTTGTCCTTTTATCAGGAATTTTAATAAGAGTTTTCAATGACCATGGCAAAAATAGAAAAATTACCACCAGCCTACAAACTAGAATTGATAATATGCCATACATTAAGCAAGGAAGGTGACCTTGTTATGCAGACAGTGGTTTTACTGTCAACTCTGAGTAGAAAGGATATCAGTGACATTTCTTGGTTATTCCCAGTAACTGCACTCTCCTATTTCTTGATTAAGAAAGAAGCTATAATCTTAAGTAAATTTTTCTCTGTTAACTATCATGGTTTCTAAATACATAAATTTGATTTTCTCTGCTGAAAATGTTCTTTACTCTTTTCTTATATTGAGTATCTTTCTTCTTCCAGCAAAGCAGTTTGCTGTCCTGTAAAATATTGTTGATCTAGTCTTTCGTATTTCTCTGTTAATGTACTTCATCTTGTCAGTGAGTGTGTATTTAGTACTTGTTCAAGTCCCATCTGAGGTATTTCCATGTACGCTTTTATAAAATAAACACCTTAATATTTAAAAAGAGAGAAGAAAAGCAGGGGCCAGTGAAGGATAAGATTGTGAGGCTCACACTGAGGAAGACATTGGGCTTGAGGCAGGAACGTGATATACTCAAGTTTGCACTTTAGAGATATCATCCTGGTTGCTAACGTTAGGAGGGAACAACTGAGGCGACAGAAGCTAGGGCAGGACCACACACACTGGTCAGCGAGGAGGCTACTGCAAAGGTCCAGGCACAAGTTTCTAGGGAGCTGAGTTGAGACCACAGCAGTGGGATTGGAACAAGGGAAGAGTGAATTTAATATATAGGAGGTAAAATCTACTGGGCATTGTTGCTAATTTAGAAGAATCAGGGAAAGAGAGGAATCTTGTGGGGAGGAAAACAATTCACCATCTTCCCAGTGGATATAGTAATTGGGCGCTAAGTGGACCTTATATAAATTTACATGGAGCTACACTTTCTGACTTCTGACTCTGTCCACTGCTTTTGTGCCTCACCAGTCAGCTGGGTTTCCTTTTGGGAATCAAGATCTTTTAGGAAATCAGTTTACTGAACATCTAAAATCCTTTAATGGCTCAGACTGGCACAGCTGAGTAATGAAATGCCGATGGTATGGCGAAACTTATTCCCAACCCTGCTGCCAGTGGTAAGGTCCCGCATGACACAGAGAGATGACTAACAGGTGAGGGAGGATGTCAGGGTCACCCGACAGATGTCGTTACAAGTTATGTCAAATGATCCAGTAATGGCATGATCATTTATTTAAGAAACCAACAAGTTGGTATCAGTATGGACTAGATGCCAGATTCTGGAATGCGTGCGACAAATGCTGGGCTTTCTTAGAAATAAGGACGCTACCTTAAAAAATAGCCCATACTTTAATTCATTTGACAATGATTAAAACTAACATCATCAATAATTTATTATTATAGATACCAGACAAGGTGTAAGATACATAAAATAATTTCATTTAATTTTCAGATCAACTCTGAGGCAGATATTGTTATCCCAAAATTAAACGATTTTGTTATGATTGTGAGTTCTGCAAGTATTAGAGTCCAGATTTAGTCTTACCACTGTGAATAAACCAGTTTACATGTCTGAGAATAAATTGAAAACCTTGTGTTTGTCCTAAGTCTCTACGTAAGACAAGGAGTAGCATTTTTCTTAAGACTAACACTTTTTTTTTTTCCTTAAATCAGATGTCTAGGATATTTCGACGTTCTTCTGGAGGGGGTCGATTTATCAAATCACATGTTATCAGAATAAGGTATGTGAACTTGGTTTGTAACTTCAAACCAGTACTGTTAAGATGAGTTATTTGGTTAACATGATTGCTCAGCTGCCTGAGAGAATCTTTGCAGCAACACAAAGATTTCATAAATTCTGAACAGCCCAAGCTATACTACCTATTTCTCAGGCACAATAGGAAGATGTAAAGTGCTCTATGACAAGAAAATCTCAGTTATTAGACAGAAAAAAGAGAAAAAAACACACAGAAAGAGGAGGGACGGTGCTGCTAATATCTCCTTCCTCCTCTTAAACTAGGGACTAAGTAAAATTTATGTCTTTTTAATTTTCCTCATTTTAAGTCTATCCAACCATTAGACTATGACTTTCTCTGCAGTAAGGTTTTTCTTTAATGAGAGTGCATTTTTATTATTTTTAAATGCCTTTTCATTTTGATGCTTTGGAGAAAGGCAATAAACATAAATGAAACATGGAGTTATCATCAAAGACTATCTCGAATGTGTTTTTTATACGATGTCTATAAGGCTTAGATTCCATAGTGAAATATGTAATTGTAACGTTTGTTTGCTTCACTTCTTGGGGGTAAATATAAATATGGTTAAATGATTAAGAAGCCTATGTCTTTTCTTTCCCTCTTGCCCTTCTTTATTTCTTTTTTACTTCTTCTTTCCCTTTTTTCTTTCTTCCCTCCCTCCTTCTTTCCTTTTCTTCCTTCTTTCCTTCCTTTTTTCTCTTTTGTCTTTCAAATTAAATTCATTCTCAAAAGGTTAGTTGAGGCTTTCTAGCCCTATACATCACAATAGAAATTTATGTATTTGAACTGTTTATCAAATGATTTTTTATAACTGCTTTCTCTAATCACTCATTCATTAACTGACCACCAAACCTCAAAATATCAGTGTTTTAATACAGTAAAGGTTTATTTCGTTTCCATGATACAAACCAAAGAGACGTGAGTGCAAGGGTGTGGTCACTGGTGGGGACCGTGGAATGGAATTGTCCACGGAATCTTCTGCATGTGGTTGGCAGACAATGAAAGAGGAAAAGCAAAGAAAAAGCTGTGAGAAGTCTTATTAGGAACCAGGCCTGGAAACGGAGGGCGTCATTTCTGCCTGCATCCCATTGGCCAGAATTCATTGGAGAGTTTGAACAAACTTCAAGAGAGGCTAGGAAATGAAATCTAGCTCTGTGCTCGGGAGGCAAAGGAAACTGGGTTTTGTAAACACAAGCATTGTCTCTGTCATACCACTAGTGAAGAATAATTACATTCATTTCAACTTTTGCTCAAAATGCCTTAAAAAACAAGTCTTGTAAGTGCATGTAAAGCATGATTTTTATAAGCATGCCTTCCTGAAAACCCCTCTAAACTATAAACTAAGTAAGAGCAGCGAACAATTTTTTTCAGGTATATCTTATCCAATATTTCTAGCATCTTGCCTCTGTTTCTTGAGTGCTTCCAACACTTCCTGATCATTGTATTCTCATTTCTATTCCCTTTACCTAGAGATAATTTAAAAATCTGGTATGGACATATGTCATCCATTACGTTTCTTTAAATTTAATGTGAATCTTAGGTAAAAATAGTTGATGATTAAAGAAATGTCATTATTTATCTGCTTTTTTGCTCTTCAGTCCAGATGAACAAGGTGTAAACATTCTTATGGTGCTAATGTTTCGATACCCATCTACTGACAGTATTGAACAAATCAAGAAAAGAATCGAAAAGATTTTTTATCAAAATTTGAAGATTAAACAGTTGCCTTTGACTATAAATAAACCATCATTTAGACTCACACGTAAGTCATTTTTTGTTTATTTGTTACCATTTTTTGTGGTTTCCTGATCTCTTAATTCCCTTCACTTTTCATAAGGATTTGGTCACTATATTCTTCCATTTTAAGAATTCACCACTGATAAACACACATCAGTGTAGAATAAAACTAAAATAAAAATTCACCATGAGGCAAAATTTAGCACTGGAAAATGTTTTTCATATTTTACTAGAGCTTTTGATAATGTTTCTAAAATTTTTCCCATATAGTATGTTGTTGGATCCTCATGAAAGCACCAAAGGTAGGTATTATTTTCACTATTTCGTAGGTATAAGGCAGCTGAGACTGAAGGAAGATGTGAGACATGGGATTAACAAACCCTGGGGCTAGAATTAGACGTAGTAATGTGACTCACAGAGCTCTGTGCAGGCCAATTCTGGGGGTGACCTTTTGTAGTGTCAGAGAAACAGACATATTTATGAAGGTCTACCCCTGTAGAAAGAACTCGTGACATCAATTGTAGAGGTTCTCTAGCTTGTTTCCAACTTAAAACTATTTTTCATTTATTTCCTTATTTATTCCTCACAAACCTAAAGGAAAGTTCTGGTTTTGTTTCCCTCCCGAGGTAGAAAAAAAGGACATTCAAAAAGTTTATGAAACTTAAAATGATATTTTATTAAAAAGGACACTTACACTTGAATGTTTATAGCAACACAATTCACAAAGATGAGGAAGCAACCCAAGTTCCCATCAATATATGACTGGATTAATAAAATGTGGTATATGTATACCATGGAGTATCACTCAGCCATAAAAAATGGTGAACTATTAATACTACCTATTGTAACAACCTGGATGGAACTGAAGACCATCCTCCTAAGTGAAGTATTTCAAGAATAGAAAAAAAAATACCATATGCATTCACTATTAAATTGGAACTAAATGATCAATACTCAGTGTACATATGGTAGTAAAATTCAATGGAAATTAAGCAGCAGAGGGAGGAGGAGGGGATGGATAAATTCACACCTAATGGGTACAGTGCACACTATGTGGGTGATGGACACACTTATAACTTTGATTCTGTGCAGGTGAGAGATGTAAGAAAAAAGCAAAAAGAAAAAAAGTAATTCATGTAACCAAAATGTTTGCACCCCCATAATATGCTGAAACAAAACAAAACAAAAAACTGCCTTACAGCTAGTTGGAATCCAAGCCAGGAGGAATTTCCAGTTTTCTCTGCCAATGTATAATTGAAGGACGTAAAATAATGTGCTTCAAATGAAATTTTAAGCGTGAAGGACAGAAACTGTGACGTTTTATTTTCTTACCCCTCCCTTAAACACTAGCACATATCTTATATGTGATAACTATTCCAGCTCTGTTCATTGCTTCTCATTACGTATTTCCAAATTTAGTTACTTCTGATTTAATACAAAAAAGAGCACAGAGGGTGGAGGGTGGGGGGCTTGCCCTCTGGACCCAAAAGTCTTTTCTTCTCCCAGTAGCCATGTATTGAGGAAACAGAATGTCAAAAGTTAATTTCTTTGTTGTTAGAAATCAGGAAAGCCCCTTAAATACATTTTGATATATTAGTGATAACGTTTCATGAAGTGATTAGAAATAATAAAGAGTATGGTATCCACCTTCATTGTTAGTCAATTGTATTCCAAAGTAAAGCATAATATTTTCCAGTATTCTATAAATGGAAATATAAAATTTAATCTCAATTCCTAATAATATAACTATCTCTAAGCCATAACCATATATGCTAAAGTAAAATATCTATCATAAAAATGGCATTACATGATGTGTACTGAATTATTAAAATTGTAGAGTTTCTTATTATTTTTAAATATAACATTTTGACCTTGTCGGTCACGTACAATGACTTTTAATTGCACAGCTTGTTTTAATGCCAAAATAACTATATTCTATGACCATGCTCAATAATAAAAATTCAACTGCGTATATTTTCTACTGCCACATATAATGGACTTTATTAAATAAAGAGAAATATCCAGGAAACTTCCAGGAGGAATTGGGGCTCCTGTATCTCTTTGAGGCAAGTCAACGTTCTTGACAAAATCACTGTGTATTTCTCCATTTTCTCACAAATAAATGAAACAAATGATCAGTAAACCAACAAAAATTTAATGTAGCTGAGTTAAAATGAATATGAATGAATAAGTGTGAAGGGAAAAGGATTTTGCGGAGAGGAAGTGTAACGTGGAGTGGGGGTGTGTACGGGCGGGGTCTCTGGCCTGGCTGTGTGCGAAAGAGCTTCAAGCCTTCTGCCTGAGTCACAAGCTTGCAAGGCAGTCACCACGAGGGAACAGCCTCAGTGAGAGAAGGTTATCAACCCGCATTGACTAAATTCCTACTCCGTTAGACAAGGGCCTTGAAATTGGGCCATGTAAAGGAAAATGAAAATCTCAGGACCACCCCAACTCTTTATGCAAAAGGGAAGGTCAAGTCTGGAGACTGAGTCATGCAACATCCCCTCCCAAAGGAATAACTCTTACTAACATCATGCATTAGCCAAACCGCCATGGAAAGGTAAAAGGCCTCAGGCATCTACGAAGGATGCCCCCCCGCCACCCCAGATCATTCATAAGGAAATTCTTTGCTGGCCTCGCATAAACAAGGACGTGCTGATCATAGCTTTAGGTCTGCCGTCTAACTCTACCTCCTAAAACTAAAGTCTGTTCAATTCCACGCTGATCATGTTGATTCCAAGCTTTACCTTCCCAGGTGCAGAACAGAGACAAGACGAAATCAATCATTCTCCCACCTACCCAGGGACATCTACATAATTGATTCTTCCTTCACTCCCTTTTTCTCTTTGAACATTCACCTTGTCTTGTGTCAAATGTAGATATCCAGGGCCTCACAAGATTGTAGCCATTTGCCTCACTACTCATCCCCCTCCTCCTCTTTCTTTCTGCATGCCCTGTCCCCTTCAATACGGGAGCTACCAAATTCTTCTCCAGAAAAAACAGTCAGAGATGCCTTCTATGGCTTGTGTTTTTCCTGGGTTTGTCCCCAGACTTTGCCTTTATACCCTTCTATTGATTGAGATCTTTGCCTCACTTTGTGCTGTGAACACTGAGGGGTCTGTGATGTCGTTAGCTTCTTGGACCTGCCCTTTCCCACTGGCCATTGGGAACATGCCTGAACCACAGAGACCAGTAAACACCAGTTGTGACAGGAATTGGTGGTTGCTGCCTGGTATTAATTACAGTGGAGCCCCCTAGAAAGCAGTGAGGGATATTTACACTGATTCATTCTTTCTTAATTTCCTATTTTCTGTTTCCTAAGCAAAATCAGAAAATAAAACGGTCTCTGATTTTCAATGCAATTATAAAATTTAAAACAAAAATCAAATCTAACCAGAGCAAAGGGTTATCTATGTATTAGTTGATTATGAAAAATCTTTTGCTCTCTTGAAATGTGTGTGCTTTGGATAATTAGCATTTCTATTAACTACCATTTGACCAAAAGAGATGAAAATGGAAATATATTCTTCTGCCAACTAATTTATGTTTTGCTTATTTCAGCTATTGACGGCAAAAAGATGAGAAATCTTCTCAACAGTCGTAAGTTCCAAAACCCACAATTTATTCTGTTTCACGTAAAAATAATGAATAGAAGCCACAGAAGGGTTAGAAGTACAATTTACTAAGCTGCTTTTTTTGCTTGTTTTATATCTTTCTAAATCACTCAGTCCTTTTATTATTTTTAAAATTTAAAATATTTAAATTTATACATGTATACCAGATACAATTTTAAGTTGTATGACCTATGGGATGTGGTAAAACACACACACACACACACACACACACACACACACACACACACAAACATAGTATTCTAGATATTATACTATTAATTCTCTTTAAATAATGCTTTAATGTTCTCTCACAATTCAAGAGAATGTTTTAAGCTGGCAACTAGACTTGCTCAATATTTTTAGTTTTCTTGCATTTTTATTGACATATATGTACATTTTCTGCTTCCTCCCACCCTGCACTCCACATTCCAGCTTTGGTATATATCTCTGGTATGTTGCAGACAAATATATATCCATTAAAAATATTGTAAGGGCATTTTCAAGTCTCTTTTAAGGTTAATTTGAACTCTAATCAATTGCAGGTTTGCTATCAGGGAGTAATAATTTTTTTAAACTAGTCTTTCAAATTTTAGAAGAATAAAAAGCTCAATATTGTTTAAGACTGTTAAAATACAGGGCTTTGAGAAAACAATAAGTCGATTCTCTTCAGTTATGTCAAAGGCAGTTCTTGACCTACTTTCAATATTGGGCCCTCTCTCAGTAGTTTTAATAAGAATACCACTGGCTTTGGTGTGGATCCTCCTAATTTTATATCTCACTCTGTCACTTACCAGTGGGGTGACCTCCAGCAGTGTTTTCTCTCCAAGGCCTCATCTAAAAAGTATGTTTCTATAAATACAGCTAAAACACTTCTCAAAGGGTCTATACATTTTTGATGCTCAATGAATTATCTATCTATCTATTTATGCTTTATAGAAAGACAGAAGTTAAGTCCTGGACTGAATGCCTTGAACTATTAGTAAACATTTCATCTGAACTTCAATGGGATCAGTAAGACCCACATAAAGTAACCTCAAAGGCTGAATGCTATGCACGGGTTAAAAAGTCTCCGGGACAAAGGATTGTCTAAGCATCTACACCCAAGGCTAATCAGGATTTGCTTTTTTCCTTCTTTTCGGTGAAAACAAATTAACATGTATTTCTGTGACAGGCTGTGGGATAAGGATGACATCTTCAAACATGCCATTACCAGCGTCCTCTTCTACTGAAAGGATTGTCCAAGGAAGGGAAACAGCTATGGAGGGGGAGTGGCCATGGCAGGCCAGCCTCCAGCTGGTAGGGGCAGGCCATCAGTGCGGAGCCAGCCTCATCAGTAACACGTGGCTGCTCACAGCAGCCCACTGCTTCCGGAAGTAAGTTCCCAGGGCTGTTGGGAGCCTTCTCAATTGTCACTTGCCATCGATGCAGTGCATAGGATGAGTTCAGTTATCGCCAGTTCATCCTCTGCTCCGTTCAGGGTGGACCCTTCTCTGTCCTCTAGATGCATCATGCTCTCTATGTGCCTGATCTCTGATGCCTGGTTTGTGCCATAGTCCTCATCATCTATTTCTCTATATCATCAAGACCCTAATGCTGTCTTTCCTACTATATCATAGTAATTTTACTGTAAAGGCTAAATATACATGTAACAAGTTTAATCTCTTCTACATACTCAAGAAAAAATAGCTACTGCTATTCTATTCTCTTTTTTCCAATTAATCGCTTTAATCTCCCACTGTCAGCATCAGCATTGCTTTAAAAATAAGAAAAGACTCATAGGTGTCCCCTCTTGAAGCTCTCCCCTCTCTGCATTATCTAAGAACCCCGGCAGGCATGTATGGTCCAGAGGGGTGTGAGGAAGATGGAGGAGACCCGCTACCTTGTCTCTCTGCCCTCACAGTGTTGAAGACTGGTCACGTACAACCCAGCAGGAGTTCTCTGCTTGGGCTTTCTAGGTCGTAGCTCTTAAAACTTAGCCATGTTAATTCACAGACACAGACATACACAGGTACCCCATTGCCCCAGGAAGTCAGGGACACACCATCTTTCTTCCCTGAGTTTTTACCATCGGAGTACAGAAAGCTTTTCCTCTTAAACTCTCAAAAGACAAAAACTCTGAATAAAGTCCCTTTGCCTGGCCAGTGGCACTACTTATGCACCCTTCTGAAGGAGCCTATCCTCGGTGATTCTAGAAGGCTTGTTATCATCCTTCCAAGGGTGACACCCCAATGGTTTCAAGACACTTATATCCTTCTTTATGGGATAGAGGCATGATGAGAATGCCCCAATGGATTTAAGGTGGTTGTCACTTCCTTACTAGAGAACAGAAAGAGGACTCATTTACATATATTTATAACTCCCAGAGTAACTAGTATCATGCCTTAGAGGTAAACTTGGGTATGCTATCTTGTTAAGGCTTTCTGATTTTTTCACATTCACAGTCCTCCAATCTTTGCACTTGTTTTTGTGAGAGTGTCGCCCACTTTAGTTTCCAACTGATCTGTTTGTGTAAATTAAAAATAAATAAACCCAGAATGCCAACTTAATATTTAGTGAGGAATATAAGCTATCGTGATGAAGATACTTGTTTCAGCAGGTCCAGGGAAGTCTCTGTGTACTAACAGATCCACATGGGAATTGGTCATTGAGCTTGATAAAGTAGCGATTACTGGTGACCTTGATAAGAGAAATTCCAGTGGTATTATAGGAATGGGAATGGATTCAAGAAAAAATGGAAGGAGGTTTGGATGCAGTAAGTCTAAAAACCACTCTGGAGGAGTTTTTAAATGAAAGGGAGCAGAGATACTTGACAGTTGAGGGCTCAACTTCAGTTGTGCAGCCAAAAGAAGGATTTTAAAAAATATGGGAGATGTATTATAGCATATTTTATGCTGATGATAATAATCCAAAAGAGTTGAATAAAGTAATGACCATGAAGGAAAAGGGTTCAATCTGGGGAGTGACATGATTTCACGTAATTGTACAACGTGTTATCCTTTCGTGAAGGAAAAATATAGGGTACTTTGAGGACAATATTGCAGTTATCCAAATAATTTTTAAATTTTTGTAAATGTGTGTTTTTTTCCTGCAGAAATACTGCATTTTAAAAAATCATGTTTAAGACAAATCTTAGCACCTTTATGTCCATGAAAAATGATCCCAGTCTTTGAGCAACAGTGTGGGTTGTGGAAAAGACCTTGACAAGATGTCAAGAGACCTGGGACGTCTCCTTTTGATACTAACCAGCTGTATATGAATATATCGCTCATCTGGGCAAGTCACTAAACTTCTGAACCTCAGGGTCCTTATCCACAAAACATGTTGAATTCAGCCTCTCACACAAGGCTTCTCTCATCGACAATGCATAAAGGAATGGGATAATTCTATTTTTTCTACCCAATTAATTTTTGAACCCTTTAAGGCCTGGAGTGGTATGTCTCCCAGAATTCTAGTATCTAGAGTCTAGTTTTCAAACGAATGCTTCAATCCTAAGATTTCTGCTTTGATTAAAGTCTTCCCTTACTGTGTAAATAAGTAAAAGAGATGAGAGCAGAGCCCCATCTCTTCTCCCTGAGCTATGCCTGCTCACTCCTAGGGCAGTGCAGAGTACTATGAAAACCACTGATCTTTCAGGTTTTTTACTACACGTAAAAGTTGGTGATTCACCAACATAGTAATCCCACATGAAAGAGGAAATACCCTTTTTGAATTGTCCTCTGTGTGATTTCCTTCCACGTAATTTTTTTTTTACTCAAACAATTTCAAGTTTCTGTATGTTTCCAATCATTCTTGATAGGGATAATTTTAAAAAGAAGGAATTGGACTTCGGAGGAGAATGAGGAGGTAAAGTGATAATAGCACTAGATAGAATTTGCTTGTGATATAAAACTCCTGGCAGAGAAAAGCGTCTATGTGAAGGGAGACAAGTCTACTAAGTGGGACTGACCAGGCCAGATGAAAGGGTGGTAGAAGCATGAATTCGAGTTAGGGCTGCTTCACCCTTGAACATCAGGGAGGGGTATGGGAAGAGGGTGGAGAAACAACCCTGTGTATACATGAGGTTTGCAAAACAGACAAATATACTTTACCTCAAAGATCATGGTAAACGAGCCAACAAGTGAGTCATAAAATAAGCATGGATTTGATACAGAGGGAAAATGTCTCTTAGTACGCATATCACCCAAAACAAATCAAAATTAGTTTCTACACAGTTCATTTAAATTAGAAAGAGAACCTGAAGAATTGCTAACAAGCAACGGGTTTAAAAATTAAACATACTAATTAATTATACCCAATTAATTGCATTAATTATAGGAACTCTTTTTCCCATAAAGTCAACAACTGCAAATTCTCTTACCAAAGGAATTTTTCAGGAGCATAATCCCAATAGATGGGGAGAGATACAATCTCAATCTTTTTTTAAGAATAAAGTTAAGCATCACAAACTTTACCCTTTAATGTTTTGCAGAAATAAAGACCCAAGTAAGTGGATTGCTACTTTTGGTACAACCATTACGCCACCTGCAGTGAAACGAAGTGTGGGGAAAATTATCATTCATGAAAATTATCACAGAGAGACAAATGAAAATGACATTGCTTTGGCTCAGCTGACTACCCGAGTTGAGTTTTCAAATATAGTCCAGAGAGTTTGCCTCCCAGATTCCTCCATAAAGTTGCCACCTAAAACAAGCGTATTTGTCACAGGATTTGGATCCATTGTAGATGACGGTGAGTAGTGTCGATCGAATTTTCTTAGCACAAAAATGGCTTGCAATGGAACAAGCTGTTTTAAAGAATCCTTCTTAAGCTTTTCATAAAAGTAACGGTGTTTCCAAGATGTGTGGCCCTGGGCAGAACAGGGAGCTGTGGACGAAAAGGTAAAAGAAATCAGGTCTCTGTCTCTGCGTTCACAACTGGAGCAGTACTAAAAAGAAGGAGAGACTAATATGGAAGAAAAGAACAGACTGTGTCAGGTGATATAAGAAGGGAAAAAATACTATGCGAGTGCAAGGGAGTAACTAATTACAAATTGTATGCTTCCTGGATGTAACTACTTGCGGTCAGCATATACTTTAAATCACAATCATAATGATAGCTTTTTTTTCTTTCTTTCAATCATTCTTCATTTTATGAGAATTTTTAATGGTCATAAACATGAAAATGGGTTGTGAATGTCTGGAGAATTTTCATTTTTGTTAGTTAATAGAATCTGTATTTTTTTTCCTTCATCCTACCTGCTCAGGTGTTAAAAGACATCAAGTCTAAGAATGTTTAAACTGAAGACTAGAACTTAAGATTTCTAGGTACTGGCTCATTCTGCTTTAAAGAGGGAAATTCACTGAATGGTTTAAAGTGAGAAAAGACATTTTATAAAATAAGACACCTGCACTCGAATGTTTATAGCAGCACAATTCACAATTGCAAAGATGCAGAACAACCCAAGTGCCCATAAATACATAAGTGGATCAATAAAATGTGGTATATGTATACCATGGAGCCACTCAAAAAAAAATGAACTAATACCTCTTGTGTTAACCTGAATGGAACTAGAGACCATTCTTCTAAAATTGTCACAAGAATGGAAAAACACCACATGTACTCACCATTAAATCGGAACGAATCAATCAACATTTAAGTGTACATATGGAAATAACACTCATGGGCAATCAAGAAGAGGGGAGCGGGGAGGAGGGGATGGGCAAATTCACACCTAACAGGTACAGTGCACACTATCTCAGTGATGGCCACATTTATAACTTTGACCCAAACAGTACAAAAGCAATTTATGTAACAAAAACATTTGTGCCTCCACAATATTCTGAAATTAAGAAAAAAGAAATACTTAAGGTTCTATAAAGGATATCTGAAGAAACTAGACATGCTAATGTATATCTTAATCTACCTTTTTTTTTTTTTGACGATCTTCTATTATGTAAAAAATTTGCCAAATGCTCCGTGCATATCCAACTCGGCTTTGGGAGAAGTTCTTAGAAGTCTCTTTTCATCTTTTCCCTACTGCTAGCTCTTGGTACTTACCAACAGTTTCGACCAGGAGCCCTAACCTCCTTCCCTTCCTGTGCTCAACTGAGCAGTATCCCCTCCTCCTGCCCCCAGCCCTGTTCTGTGCTGGCATCAGATCTCTGGCACGTGCTGGGCATCTGTTCTGTCCCCCATGCTGTGAGACAGCCCTAAGGAACACACTGCAGAGTAGGGTAGGGCAAGCGGATCTGTGCAGCTGTGTCCTGGCTTCTATCTGAATACTCTTGGGATATCGGTGAACTTCCATGGGCCATGGAAAATGTAGCAGTTGGACAAAGTCAGTGTGATAGGTCCCTATGAGAATCAAATGAAAGCTATGGACCCTCTCCTCATAAAAAATAAATGTGTATATATATGTGTGTGTGTATATATAATATTTCACACAGTTTTAGGGCTTTCAATAGCCCTGAAAGATCCACAAATATGATATGATACTGGGGCATGTATATTTATGGTTCCTTGTGATAAAATAAAATTAGGTGATAACTAATGTTAATTAAATAATCTTGGGCTTTTGCTCCTAGGAATATACAATTTATGTGTCTTCCATGTTTTAGATACTGTTGTATTTGAAGAACATATTTATTTTTTTGTTCCTTTGTGTAACAGGACCTACACAAAATATACTCCGCCAAGCCAGGGTAGAAACCATAGGCACTGACGTATGTAACAGAAAGGACGTGTATGATGGCCTGATAACTCCAGGAATGTTATGTGCTGGATTCATGGAAGGAAAAGTAGATGCATGTAAGGTAAGTCCAAAGTCAACAGATCTCAAAATTTATTCCTCCTGTCTAGCTAAAACTTTGTACTCTTGACTAGCAATGCGACTCCCCATTCCCCTGATCCCTGCCCCAACCAATACCTCCCAGCCTTTGGTAACCATCATTTTACTCTACTTCTATGAATTCAACTTTTCTTTTAGATTTCACATATAAGATCATGTGGTATTTCTTTCTGGGCTTGCCTTATTTCACTTAGCATAATGTCTTCTGGATTTATTCATATTGTCCTAAACAACAGAATTCCATTTCTTTTTTAAGGCTGAATAATATTCCATTTTGTATAGATATCACATTTTCTTTATCCATTCATATCTTGATGGACACTTAGATTGTTTCCATAACTTGGCTATTGTGAATAATGCTGCAGTGAACTTGGTAATGCAGGTATCACTTCAACACATTGATTTCAATTCTTTTGGATATATGTCTAGAAACGGGATTGCTAGATTATATGGTCGTTCTATCTTTAGTTTTTTTAGGAACCTCCATCCTGTTTTCCATAATAGCTGTACTAATTTACATTCCTACCAAGGGTGTACAAGGGTTCTCTTTTCTCCACAACCTCAATGAAACATTTTATCTTTCATTTTTTTGATAAAAGCCATTCTAATAGGAGTGAAGAGATATCTCATTCTAGTTTTAATTTGATTAGTGACAGATGCTGAGCATTTTTTCATGAGCCTGGTGGTCATTTGTATGTCTTCTTTTGAGAAGTGTCCTGTATCCATTTTTTAATCAGGTTATTTTCTTGCTATTGTTTTGTTTGACTTCCTTATATATTTTGGAGATTAATCTCTTATCGAATGTATGGTTCACAGACATGTTTTTTCCTATCTGTGGGTTGTCTCTTCACTTTGTTAATGGTCCATTTGCTGTTCAAAATCTTTCAGTTTTATGAAATCCTGTTTGCCTATTTTTGCTTTGGTTTCCTGAGTTTTAAGGTCATATCCAAAAAAAATCCTTGCCCAGACCAACATCATGGAGCTTTTTCCCTTTGTTTTCTTCTAGTAGTTTTATAGTTTCAGATCATATGATTAAATCTTTAATTCATTTTAGTTGATTTTGTGCACAGTGTAAGATAAGGGTCTAATTTCATTCTTCTGATATAGATAACCAGTTTTCTCAGCACCATTTATTGAACAGACAGTTGTTTCTTCATTGTACATTCTTGGTATCTTTGTCAAAAATCAATTGACCATAAATGTGTGTGTTTATTTCTAAGCTTTCTATCCCGTCCATTGGTTGATGTCTCTATTATGCCTGTACCATGCTATTTTGATTATAATTGCTTTATAATACATTTTGAAATCAGGTAGTGTGATGCCTCCAGCTTTGTTCTTTTTGCTTAGAATTGTTTTGACTAATTTGGGTCTTTTTTTGCTTCCATATGAATTTAAAGATTGTTTTTTATCTTTCCATGAAAAAATTAGAATTTTGATAGTGAATGGTTTAAAGTGAGAAAAGACATTTTATAAAATAAGACACCTGCACTCGAATGTTTATAGCAGCACAATTCACAATTGCAAAGATGCAGAACAACCCAAGTGCCCATAAATACATAAGTGGATCAATAAAATGTGGTATATGTATACCATGGAGCCACTCAAAAAAAAATGAACTAATACCTCTTGTGTTAACCTGAATGGAACTAGAGACCATTCTTCTAAAATTGTCACAAGAATGGAAAAACACCACATGTACTCACCATTAAATCGGAACGAATCAATCAACATTTAAGTGTACATATGGAAATAACACTCATGGGCAATCAAGAAGAGGGGAGCGGGGAGGAGGGGATGGGCAAATTCACACCTAACAGGTACAGTGCACACTATCTCAGTGATGGCCACATTTATAACTTTGACCCAAACAGTACAAAAGCAATTTATGTAACAAAAACATTTGTGCCTCCACAATATTCTGAAATTAAGAAAAAAGAAATACTTAAGGTTCTATAAAGGATATCTGAAGAAACTAGACATGCTAATGTATATCTTAATCTACCTTTTTTTTTTTTTGACGATCTTCTATTATGTAAAAAATTTGCCAAATGCTCCGTGCATATCCAACTCGGCTTTGGGAGAAGTTCTTAGAAGTCTCTTTTCATCTTTTCCCTACTGCTAGCTCTTGGTACTCACCAACAGTTTCGACCAGGAGCCCTAACCTCCTTCCCTTCCTGTGCTCAACTGAGCAGTATCCCCTCCTCCTGCCCCCAGCCCTGTTCTGTGCTGGCATCAGATCTCTGGCACGTGCTGGGCATCTGTTCTGTCCCCCATGCTGTGAGACAGCCCTAAGGAACACACTGCAGAGTAGGGTAGGGCAAGCGGATCTGTGCAGCTGTGTCCTGGCTTCTATCTGAATACTCTTGGGATATCGGTGAACTTCCATGGGCCATGGAAAATGTAGCAGTTGGACAAAGTCAGTGTGATAGGTCCCTATGAGAATCAAATGAAAGCTATGGACCCTCTCCTCATAAAAAATAAATGTGTATATATATGTGTGTGTGTATATATAATATTTCACACAGTTTTAGGGCTTTCAATAGCCCTGAAAGATCCACAAATATGATATGATACTGGGGCATGTATATTTATGGTTCCTTGTGATAAAATAAAATTAGGTGATAACTAATGTTAATTAAATAATCTTGGGCTTTTGCTCCTAGGAATATACAATTTATGTGTCTTCCATGTTTTAGATACTGTTGTATTTGAAGAACATATTTATTTTTTTGTTCCTTTGTGTAACAGGACCTACACAAAATATACTCCGCCAAGCCAGGGTAGAAACCATAGGCACTGACGTATGTAACAGAAAGGATGTGTATGATGGCCTGATAACTCCAGGAATGTTATGTGCTGGATTCATGGAAGGAAAAGTAGATGCATGTAAGGTAAGTCCAAAGTCAACAGATCTCAAAATTTATTCCTCCTGTCTAGCTAAAACTTTGTACTCTTGACTAGCAATGCGACTCCCCATTCCCCCGATCCCTGCCCCAACCAATACCTCCCAGCCTTTGGTAACCATCATTTTACTCTACTTCTATGAATTCAACTTTTCTTTTAGATTTCACATATACGATCATGTGGTATTTCTTTCTGGGCTTGCCTTATTTCACTTAGCATAATGTCCTCTGGATTTATTCATGTTGTCCCTAAACAACAGAATGCCATTTCTTTTTTAAGGCTGAATAATATTCCATTTTGTATAGATATCACATTTTCTTTATCCATTCATATCTTGATGGACACTTAGATTGTTTCCATAACTTGGCTATTGTGAATAATGCTGCAGTGAACTTGGTAATGCAGGTATCACTTCAACACATTGATTTCAATTCTTTTGGATATATGTCTAGAAACGGGATTGCTAGATTATATGGTCGTTCTATCTTTAGTTTTTTTAGGAACCTCCATCCTGTTTTCCATAATAGCTGTACTAATTTACATTCCTACCAAGGGTGTACAAGGGTTCTCTTTTCTCCACAACCTCAATGAAACATTTTATCTTTCATTTTTTTGATAAAAGCCATTCTAATAGGAGTGAAGAGATATCTCATTCTAGTTTTAATTTGATTAGTGACAGATGCTGAGCATTTTTTCATGAGCCTGATGGTCATTTGTATGTCTTCTTTTGAGAAGTGTCCTGTATCCATTTTTTAATCAGGTTATTTTCTTGCTATTGTTTTGTTTGACTTCCTTATATATTTTGGAGATTAATCTCTTATCGAATGTATGGTTCACAGACATGTTTTTTCCTATCTGTGGGTTGTCTCTTCACTTTGTTAATGGTCCATTTGCTGTTCAAAATCTTTCAGTTTTATGAAATCCTGTTTGCCTATTTTTGCTTTGGTTTCCTGAGTTTTAAGGTCATATCCAAAAAAAATCCTTGCCCAGACCAACATCGTGGAGCTTTTCCCCTTTGTTTTCTTCTAGTAGTTTTATAGTTTCAGATCATATGATTAAGTCTTTAATTCGAGTTGATTTTTGTGCACAGTGTAAGATAAGGGTCTAATTTCATTCTTCTGATATAGATAACCAGTTTTCCCAGCACCATTTATTGAACAGTTGTTTCCTCATTGTACATTCTTGGTATCCTTGTCAAAAATCAATTGACCATAAATCTGTGTGTTTATTTCTAAGCTTTCTATCCCGTCCATTGGTTGATGTCTCTATTATGCCAGTACCATGCTATTTTGATTACAATTGCTTTATAATATATTTTGAAATCAGGTAGTGTGATGCCTCCAGCTTTGTTCTTTTTGCTCAGAATTGTTTTGACTAATTCGGGTCTTTTTTTGCTTCCATATGAATTTAAAGATTGTTTTTTATCTTTCCATGAAAAAATTAGAATTTTGATAGGAATTGCATTGACTCTGTAGATCATTTGGGGTAGTATGGACATTTTAACAATATTAATTCTTTCAATACGTGAGTGTGGAATATCTTTCCATGTGTTTGTATTTTATCCAGTTTCTTCCATTAGTGTTTTACAGTTTTCAATATACAAGTCTTTCCTCTCCTTAAATTTATGTCCAAGTGTTTTTTGTTGTTGCTATCATAAATGAGATTGTTTTCTTAATTTCCTTTTAAATAGCTCACTATTAGTATATAGAAATGTTACTGCTTTTGTATCTTAGAACTGATAAACAAATTCAGTAAAGTTATAACAGTTTTTTGGTGGAGTCTTTAGGGTTTTCTGTACAGAA
>NW_012147842.1:250244-251229 GCF_000956105.1 Propithecus coquereli
ATACTTGATATGATTTCAGTTCTCTTAAATTTATTAAGAATTGTTATGTGGCCTAATATATGGCATATCCTGAAGGATGTTTAGTGTGCCCCTGATAAGAAAGTATATTTTGTTGCTGTTGAATGGAATATTCTGTATATATCTGCTAGGTCCATTTGATTTAAAATGTAAAGTCCAGTGCTTCCTTATCGAGTTTCCATCTAGATGATCTTTTCATTATTGAAAGTGGGATCTTGAGGTCCCTTACTATTATTGTATTGAAATCTATCTCTCCCTCAGATAATTTAATAATTTCTGTGTGTATTTAAGTGTTCCAATGTTGGATATATATATATATTCACAATTATTGTGTCCTCTTGGTGATTTGACCCCTTTATCATTATATAATGGCTTTGTCTCCTTGTATGATTTTTCACTTAAAGTCTATTCTATCTCATAAGTATAACCACCCCTACTCTTCAGGTTTCCATTTGTGTGGGATATCTTTTTTCATGTCTTCCCTTTCACTCTATATGTGCCCCTACCAGTAAAGTGAGTTTCTTTTAGGCATCATATGGTTGGATCTTATTGTTTTTTTTTTTTTAACCCATTTTGCCACTCTAGCTTTTTTGATTAGAAAATTTAATCTACTTAAATTCAAGGTAATTATTGATAAAGATTTGCTTCTGCAATTGTGCAATTTGTATTCTAGTTGTTTTGTAGATCCTTTGTTTCTTCCTTTCTTGCTATCTTTCCTTGTGGTTTGGTTTGATGGTTTTATATGGTGGTCTGCTTTGAATCTTTCTTTTTATATTTTATACGTCTACTATGAATTTGCTTTATAGATACCATAATGTTTATATAAAATATCTTATACTTAAAACTGGCTATCTTAAGCTAATAACAATCTACTTTAGTTGCAAACAAAAACTCCACACTTTCATTTCCTCCTCCTACCTGTTACACTTTCAATGCCAAGATTTCCCTTTTTTTTGTAATTTGTGTC
>NW_012147842.1:255082-257082 GCF_000956105.1 Propithecus coquereli
TCTGCACATTTAAGGAAGTGACTACCACTTTCAGCTTTGCTGGTGCTCTTTGGCAGTTGTAGACCTTCACTGTTTACTACTATAGACTGAGATTCTGGTTGGACCATTTGGTAGTGACCCTGGACAGGTATACATTGGTATGTTCTCTAGCTGGGTTGTTACCTCTACTCTGGGGTCAAGAGGAACCGCTACCTGTGCTCTGATGAAACCATTGGCTGAACTTTGTAGTAAAGTAGAAGTGTTGGTTGAGCCCTGTGATTGCCTCTGATTGATCAGTTTTGCAGATTGTCTCCCTTGCCTGGCCAGTACTGCAATTTGGGATCTGTAGTTGGGCAGAGCTATGTACTGGCCTCCAAGACTAGGCAAGGTTTCTGGTATCATTCTTAACCACTTGGGGCGGGCATGGCCAGAAGCTGTGCTTCACAGATGTGTGTGCACATGGGTTTGCTTCTTATCCTAGGGTATCCTTAAGCAGAGTACCAAGGCTTGGTCGAGTAGCAGCAGCAGCAGCAGTTCGGATACTGGGGTTAGGTGGGGCCAGATGCCACCCTCAGCAGATATTTGCTGACCTACTCTGGCTTCCCAGCTTGGTGAGGGCTTAAGGAGAACTCCAGGGTTTTGCTGGGTTGATGCTTATCAGCTGGATCTAGGCAGGGTTAGTTGATCCCTCCATGGATATTTGCCAACCCACCCCTGCATCGTGGCCTGAAGAGGACTTAAGTAGTGCACCAAGACTTGGTTGGGTTGCTGCTCATCCTTTGTGCCTGGGCAGGGCCTGATGCTCCATCCATGGTTAATTGTCACCTCGTCGCTGGAAGGATTAAGGAGATCACTGGGGCTGGGTGGAAAAGGCATCTAGGGATTCAAGCTTGGGAGACCTGTCAACCATGTTTCCTGTAGAACAGTACTGTTGATTAGCCACTCTGATTGTGCTCTTCCACTGGCTGGCACTCAAAGCTATTCCCACAAGCTCTGCATATACTGGTTATACCTCTGTTCCTAAGTCAGCCTAGGTGGTCAAGCCCTGCCGATACCCCCCATGCTTCTAAGAGAGTACCTTTTGTGAAGGGTCCCAGAATGGTGGCAAAGCTGAATTTCTGCCTCAAACTTTCTTCTCCCTCTGTAAAAACCATGGATCCTGCAAAATCCTCTATGTGCAGCACTGGGCCAGGTTTGTGGAGGGCAGATGTTATCAAAGTAACACCATTCAACTTACCTGTCTCATGTGGCTATTCTCAGTTCTATGGTTCAAGGGGATGCTCAGCCTCACTCCCAAGTTCTGGAATATTCACAAGGGAATTCTTGTCTGGACAGTTGCTAGTTGGATTTCTGTGGGGAAGAGTGGAGCTGAAGAATTCCTATTCCATCATCTTGTTGACGTCACTCATACCATTATTTTTTAAACAACTTTGCTTATACTCCAAGTTCACTTGTTGCTCTTTATTTCTAGTGTTTCTGTCTGACAATATCCCAAACCTGGAAGATATATCTTTTTCTCTTTCTCTGTTTGCCTGAACCTAGGCAGTTAAATACTCCCAGAGAAAATATCAGAACACATCATTTCCATGAGAGGTTCTGGATAACAAATCTGACAATTCTTATGTTTTTTTTGTTTGCTTGCTTGTTTTTTTCCTCCCAAATTTTCCATTCTTTAAACATTTTTTAGCACTTGCCTCAACTAGCAATTTTTTCTACCCTTACACTCAGCTGATAACTCTGTTTCCCAATTTTCAAAGAAAAGTAGAAATCATTCTTCCCAGCACCAAGCATCCAACCCTGCCTTCATCTGGATTCTCTTCTTTCACCTCCAGCTCAGATCTCAACAGAGAAGTTGCCTCTTCTCTAAAGCTAATTCCTCTTCCTCTATTCTCCTGTTCTCACTGGTGTTTTAAGGAAGTTTACACTAAAAATAATTTCCTTTCTCTATTTTTATAGTAAACATTTATTTTGCAAGTGGATCCTTCCCTATTCAAATGTATCAAATTAGGGAAGAAAAAGCT
>NW_012147842.1:257132-258729 GCF_000956105.1 Propithecus coquereli
TTGATTATAATTGCTTTATAATACATTTTGAAATCAGGTAGTGTGATGCCTCCAGCTTTGTTCTTTTTGCTTAGAATTGTTTTGACTAATTTGGGTCTTTTTTTGCTTCCATATGAATTTAAAGATTGTTTTTTATCTTTCCATGAAAAAATTAGAATTTTGATAGGAATTGCATTGACTCTGTAGATCATTTGGGTTAGTATGGACATTTTAACAATAATAATTCTTTCAGTACGTGAGTGTGGAATATCTTTCCATGTATTTGTATTTTATCCAGTTTCTTCCATTAGTGTTTTACAGTTTTCAACATACAAGTCTTTCCCCTCCTTAGTTAAATTTATGTCCAAGTGTTTTTTGTTGTTGTTGCTATCATAAATGAGATTGTTTTCTTAATTTCCTTTTAAATAGCTATTAGTATATAGAAATGTTACTGTTTTTGTATCTTAGAACTGATAAATGAATTCAGTAAAGGTATAACAGTTTTTTGGTGGAGTCTTTAGGGTTTTCTGTATAGAAGATTAGGTTTTCAGCAGAGACAATTTTACTTCTTCCTATCCTATGATGATGCTTTTTATTTATTTTTCTTGTCTAATTTCTCTGACAAGGATTTCCAGAACTACCTTGAAAAGAAGTGGCCAAAGTGGACATTTTTGTCTTTTTCCTGATCTTAGAGGGAAAGATTTTAACTTTTCCCTGTTGAGTATAATGTTGGCCAAGAGTTGTTATGTTGAGGTAACTTCCCTCTATACCTATTCTGTTGAGAGTTTTTATCCTGAAAGGGTGTTTCACATCTACTGAGATAATCATAGGGTTTTTAACTTTCATTTTTTTATGTGGTAAATCACATTTATTGATTTATATATATTGAGCCATACTTGCATCCCAGTAATAAATCCCTCTTGATTATGGTAAATGTTTCTTTTAATCTGCTTTTGAGTTGAATTTTCAAGTATTTTGCTAAGGATTTTTGCATCTGTGTTCATCAAAGATATTGGCCTGTAGTTTTCTTTTCTTGCAGTGTCCTCATCTAGCTTTAGTATCAGGGTAATGCTGCCTAGTAAAATGAGTTGGGAGTATTCCCTCTTTAGATTTTTGAAGAGTTTTAGAAGGATTTTTATTAGTTGTTGTTTTGATGTGTGGTAGAATTCAACTGTAAATCCATTCAGTCCTGGGATTTTCTTTGATGGGAGACTTTTTATTTCTGATCCAATCTTCTTACTAATTATTGGTCTTGTTAAGGTTTTCTCTTTCTTCATGGTTCAGTCTTGGTAGGTTGTATGTGTCTAGGAATTTATCCATTTCTTCTAGATTGACCAATTTTTTTCCATATAATTATTCATAATAGTTTCTTATAATCCTTTATATTTTGGTGGTGTCAGTTGTAATGTCTCCACTTTCACTTCTGATGTTATTTGAATCATCTTTGTTATTCTAGCTAAAAGTTTATTGATTTTTTGCTCTTTCAAAAAGTTAATGCTTAGTATTGTTGATTTTTTTCTATTGTTTTTCTAGTCTCTATTTCATTTATTTCTGTTCTGCTCTTTATTATTTTGTTCCTTCTAATTTGGGGCTTAGTTGTTTCTTCTTTTTTTCCAGT
>NW_012147842.1:270644-276439 GCF_000956105.1 Propithecus coquereli
CCACTCAACCGGATCATCTTCCTATGTTTTTTATCTGCATTGAATTTCATCCCCTTTCATTCTCTTAAACAAGCTAGAAGCTGTTCTCTCACTTCTATCCCATCGATTATCTAATCCCATGGATTTTACCTTCTTAAATATCTCTCTTTAACCATTTCTCCACTGCCTTCTTCCCCCTCTCTCTTCCTCCTCCATTGCTCCCTCCCTCCACCAGACAACTATACTATTAATGGCAATCTTGTTTATTTCCTCCTGTTCACTCTTATGGTCCTTTACTGCATTAGTCAAATGAAAGCCAGAATGATTTCTAACAAGATGTTAATCATGTCAAATTCCTCCTGAAAACACCCTAGTAGCTTACCTTTGGTCTTAAAAAACAAAATCTTCTAAACAAGACCCACAAAGACCAGTCTCTCCTTAGCTCATCACAAACTACTTGTCTCCCTTGCTGTCTTCTCTCCAGCCCTCCCCTTTTTAGCTCCTTGCATATGCCATACTCCTTTCATGCCACGGAGCATTTGTAATACTGTTCCCTCTGCCTAGAACACACTTCATCTCTACTTTCCTTGGTGTGGTTAACTCCTCTTCCTTCAGATTATCAGCTCAATTGCACTTATCAGAGGAAACTTCCCTGTCATATTTTACTATTACCAGTGAAATTGCACTATTGTGTGTTCATATCACAGTGGTAATTTTGTATTTATGGGTTTATTTAATATTGGTTTTTTTAAACCTAAACTTCAAGTTCTCTGAGAATAAGGACCTTTCATTCGGTCTTCCTTGGATTCCCCAATGCAGATCCAAATGCCTGGGACACATAATGGGAACTCAAATAGTTGACAAATAAATGGAAGACGCACAAAAAAGTTAAGTGTCTTACCTGATGTCACACAGCCAGTAATAGAGCTGGATCTGAAGCTCAGTTCAATTGCTAAGAGCACATTTTTACCCTCTGCTTGTATATCTGTTTATTTACTTAATCTTCCTTGTTCCAAAGAGATTTAAAGGACCTTATATAAAATTCAGCAAGAAAACAAATTAAAAAAGGAGACCAGGAGTAGGTTCATAAAATGCAATCGAGCTAACAATATTCAGAAGAGATCACTGAAATATTCCACCCAGGCCCACAACTACTAATCTCATATTTAACATTTTCTATGCTTATTACTAAATCATACATAAAGTATCTAATCAAACCAACAAAAAAATATAAAATCCAGGGATGCAAAACCATAAATAATGTAACCATTTCATGTGAATAAATGTTAGCCTTTCTAAAAAAAGAAAAACCAATGCACCGTAAAATTTAGCACCAACTTCTAACTCAATTAAGAGAACCATGATATAATCTACTTGTAGTTTGGCTGTGTGGTCTATGTACCAATTTCCATTTTTTTTTTCTGTGAAAGAGAGATGATTACAATGACCTTCCTACTGAATTAAATTAGAGTTAACAATTTCAACTATGCATTTGTTTTTATTCCAGGGTGATTCTGGTGGACCTCTGGTTTACGATAATCATGACATCTGGTACGTTGTAGGTATAGTAAGTTGGGGACAATCATGTGCTCTTCCCAAAAAACCTGGAGTCTACACAAGGGTGACTAAATATCGAGACTGGATTGCCTCAAAGACTGGTGTCTAGTGTGGATTGTCCGTGAGTTACATCCATGGAGCTGAAACTTAACATATTGTGGATTATTTATATTCATGTGGTTTGGATAAGAGCTTTTGCTAGACGTCAAGAAACCCTTCAGCCCCAGCCAAATCTAGTACTGTGAGGTGGCCTTTGTGTACATATAGTCAAACTCACTCTCTTCCATGAGAGAAGACGACACAGAAAATCACAGATAGCACCAATTCCTCACTCACCATGGAAACTGCTTGTGATACTTCTTAATAAGGTGAATTACGTATTAGTTCTTTCCCTCAATGGAAGACAGGAACATCATTTTCCACAGGATCTGAAGAGCTACCAGTGCTGCCAAAATCTAACCTCAATAATAACCTGGAGCACCTGGGTTTCTTCTAGTGAAAAACCCAAGAACAATCTTCCCTGAGGATTCAGGGCTTCAACATTCTCGAACTGCTGAATAGACATTCAATGGCCAGAATGGAGAAGCATGGCATTTGCAATATAACTTGAACTCTAACCGGAATTTATAGCTAATAATACAGAGCATTATCATTAGCCGCAAGATGTGACATTTGAAAACTGTTTCAATGTATGTAAACTTGCTGTTAACACTGTGTTACACACTCAAGCACTAGCTTCAGGAAGCAGGTTGTGTTGTTAAGAAGCATTTCTGAATTTATCCTTTATCAACATTTTGCCATCTGGACATAAATTATAGTCAGCCTAGAGAGGAGAAAAAGAAGACTCATGGAAGCGTTTTTCCATGAGTACAAGGAAGATAAGAAGAAGGGTATGAAGGTTAGCAGAGCTGGTTTCACATGAACAGCAATAGGACAGATGCCCTAATTTTTGGTGGAATGAGCTGTCCAGTTATTTATAAATATTTACTTCAGCATATGGTAACTATTATAGTACTTTCAAAAGTCTGAGAGGTCAGAGGTCTATCAGAATATCAGATTGGAAGAGCCGATTTGTATAAAACACAGTGCCTGGCATATACTAGGCACTGAATAAATGTTTGCTATATGGAATTCATTGCTTTGGTAAGCTTTAAGATAAATAAATTCAGTTTTGTCAAATAAGTGAATGGCTTCGGGGCTTAAAGACAGCCCAAAGCCTAGTGGTGGGCATAGTGGTAAGGAGCACAGGCTTTGAACCAGACTGTCCAAGCTCGAACATTACCTCTTGTCACATGTGAGCTATGTGTCTCTTTGTGCAAGTTACTTAACATTTAGTTCTTTTATCTCTACAATGAGAATAAAAATGGTACTACCTCACATGGTTGTTTTGAGAATTAAATGCATTAATACAAGCAGTTGAACAGTGTCTGTAGACAGTAGGCTCTTAATCACTATTAATATGCTTTGGACTCAATAAAACTTACTGTATTTTTAAAAAACTGTCCCTTGCTTTTTTTAAAGCCATGCAATTGGTTTCAAAATACTTTCTTACATTGTAAAAAAAAAGTTAGATGAACTACTGGATTGTCAAAATCACTTTTATGTCTGATTAATACATTTTGAACTATATCTGCTTATAGACAGTCATAGAATGCTAGAATCATCTGTCACCATAGTTGTGACTACAGATATGGTCTGTATTAATCTCCAAATCTCAAATGTGAGACCTAGATTTGTTGCCCAGATTTATCCTAGAAAAATCTGGCCCATCCATTTCTTTGGTGATGGAAAGTTTTGTTAATTTATATGTATGCATGTTTATATGTAAATAAGATAAAACTAAGACATCATGAACACAAAGGGTCATCCATGCACATTTTCCTTTTAAAGAGAAAATGTCATCAAATTTCTGAGTTGATGATTGGTAATAACTAAATACCACCAGAAAAAATAGAGTGAAAACTTAAAATTCCTTAACTTAAACTCCTACAGTCTGCATCTAGCACAGAAAGATCTAATGCATTCTGAGAATATTTAGCCTATTAAAGATGGCCTTGACTGATGATGAACTTCTTAAATATTAAACTACAGAGAAAAACTCTTTCCTCTGTGTAAGTTCTGTACCAATGGATATGTGCTTTTGTGTAATTTTATTTGTTTCATAAGACTGTGATACCTTCTTGTGAATAAGTATCTGTGAAACTATGTATACTGATTAAATATTTCAATGCTTAATTCTATTCAATTCAATGGCATTTTAACAGATGAATAAATACAAAAGTCCATAAGTAAATCTAAGAAATGGAAAAGTAGATTTTTTAAAAAAATTGTTATGTCCTATTTCTAGTTTCATGTTTGACCTATTGAGTTGTTTTATAGAAATCATGTAATATTTTTTACCTCATGTTTTCCATCTGCCAAATGGGACATTAGGCTGGCTACCTCATGGCATTGTTGTGAGGCTTTCCTGATGAATAATAATAAAGTTGAAAAGTAAAAGAATATTTAAAACTTGACCAAAAAAATGCACAGTATAATACTGTAAACCAATACTGGTACAGGTGATGCTACAAATGAATTAAGATTGTAAAAAAGTTTGGTTTCTTTTTAACAGTATTGACATTTTTACTGCTTTGTGAATTTTACAAATATATTTGTGGTTAAAAACATAAGCAAAACAAAAGCTAGGCTTTGCCTTCTGTGTGGTGATGCTACAGTAAGATTCATGTCTTTTCAGAGGAAAAAAAAAAAAAACCCTACAATTTGACGCATTTTAAAATACAGGTCAAATCCATTAGGCTGAAAATAAATAGCACAGCATGTAATCCCTGCAGAATCTTAATGGAATCTTAGATGCCATGAGAACTGAAGGGTTAGTTTATAATGCCAGAACAAGGTTGGACCAAAATTTTTGCCAATATAGTTAACCATCTCTTAATGAAATCTGTGTGATTCAATAACAACAACAAAAATATATTAACAGGAATCTACCCTTTCCACTGAATAAACTTATTTCTTTGTTAATATGTTTGACAGAGAGGAGAGGTATGTGAGGCATTCTTTCGTGCAATCATGGAAATGAAAAATAAATTTGTTACAAATGTTTGAAATTCATGCTAGAATCATAGCTGTTAGGTGCTTCCCAACTCTAAGAGATTATCTACATCGACCTCTTTTTTTGACTGATACAAAACCAATGCCAAGAGAATGTTTACGAGGTTATATAGTGAGTTATAACCAATGTAGCAACAGAATAGAGTTGCCCTAGTATCCAGTCTAGTTTTTTCTCCACTACTCTTACCTGAGTTATGCATGTTCAGTAGCCAGTTTTCATCGTAGACCTAGAAATCACTGAAATTGACTACTGCCAAACCAGTTTCTCCCTGCAAAAGAAAATACGAGGTAAGCTAAACCCACATGGTATTCAGCAAAGTATGTGGTTCTACCAAACCAGTTTTACCATTAAGACAACAACCCACTCAAAACTATACTCAACTATGCCTAAGGAAATGCAGAATGAATTTAATGTAGGCAAGTCTACTAAGCTAGTTAAGCTAGCAGGTCATAATGCTCTATAGAAAGTTTAGCCCCTAAATTCATTAAAGCCTTGATATGGTACAAATAAAAAATCCATATATTTTAAAATAAGGAGCAGCAAAAGATTGTGAACTTTATTAAAATACCAAATGTTTGTCTTTCTCTTTGTTCTTTTTAAATGCCTCATTAAAGAATATGTTTTATAAACAAAGCTACAGAAGCCCACGAAAATGCAGAAAATTTAAAAAGTTTTGTAAATGCTTACAATGAACATTCTTTTACAGGTTCCAATATTTGCCTTGCCTTGAAGTTTTAACTATGACTAATAAAAAAGGAGAAAAATGCAATCATTTCACACAATTGAAAAGAAATACATCTTTGGCCCACTGTCTTCAAGCTGTCAAATGCAAAATTAACCTATCTTCCCCATAATGCTACTGTGTGGCTTTCTTGTTGCATAATAAAGTCTAAAAGTCAGAGAATGTTTAAAATCTGCTCCAAAAGTGCAGATCATTGTAAGCCGATTTCAACACAGGAAATGCCACACACTTGTTAAAATTGTAAAGAGGTTTTTATAGAGTGTTAGCGTTTTTTTTTTTTTTTTTATCAATAGTATCACTTTGTTATTTTGCAGATACTGCTGTTTGGTTGAAATTATATTTAACATTTTCTCATGAGAAACATACAGCTTCTGCAGTTAATATTAATCTATTGAAAAAAAA
>NW_012147842.1:276489-278270 GCF_000956105.1 Propithecus coquereli
CTGAGAGTTTTTATTTCTCCCTCATTTCTAAAGAACAGTTTTATCAGGTAAAGTATTTTAGGTTGGCAGTTTCCCCCCACCACCCTCACCTCAGCACTTTGAATATATGATCCCACTCTCTCCTGGCCTGCAGGGCTTCTGCTGAGAAATTTGCTGAAAGCCACATTAGGACTTCATTGAATGTGATATGTTTCTTATCTCTGACTGCCTTCAGTATTCATTTTTGTCTTTGATTTTTGATAATTTGATTATGACATATCTTATTGAACTCCTTTTTGGGTTGAATTTGATTGGAGACCTCTAAACTTCCTGTACCTGGCTGTTGTCTTCTATCTCTAGATTTGGGAAATTTTCAGGCACTATTTACTTAAATGTGCTTTCTGTGTCTTTTTCTCACTCTTCTCCTTCAGAACTCCTATTATGCTAGTTTACATCTATTGATGGCATTTCATAATGCCCACAGGCACTTTCTTCCTCTGACCAGATAATTTAAAATGTCCTATCCTTGAGTTCACTGAATCTTTCTTCTCCTTGATCAAGCATCCTGTTGTTGCCTTCTATTGAATTTCAGAGTTCAATTATTATATTCTGTATCTCTAGGACTTCCGTTTTTAAAAATTTAACTTCAAAATATTAAGGAAGTACAAATTTTTGTTACATGAATATGCTCTATAATGCTGAGGTCAGGGCTTTCAGTATGCCTGCCACCACACCCCATATTTTCCTTATCCACTCGTGTTTTGATGGGCAATCACGTTGATTCCATATCTTTGCAATTGTGAATCATGCTACAATAAACATTGGAGTGCAGATGTCTTTTGATAAAATGATTTCTTTTCCTTTGGGTAGATATGCAGTAGTGGGATTGCTGGATCAAATGGTAGCTGTATTTTTTGAGGAACCTCTGTACTGTTTCCCATAGAGGTTGTACTAGTTTGCATTCCTACCAACAGTGTACAACTGTTCTTTTTTCTCTATATCCATGCCAGCATTTGTTGTTTTCAGACTTTTTAATAATGGCCATTCTGATGGGGGTAAGATGGTATCTCATTTTGGTTTTGATTTGCATTTCCCTGATGATTAGTGATAGTGTACATCTTTTCATATGTTTATCAGCCATTTGTCTATCTTCTTTTGAAAAAATTCTATTCATTTTTTTGTCTACTTTTTGATGGGATTATTTGGGTTTTTTTCTTGCTCTTTTGTTAGAGTTCTTTGCAGATTTTTGAAATTAGTCTATTATTGGATGTACAGTTTACAAATATTTTTCTCATTCAGTAGGTTACCTGTTTTCCCTGTTGATTATTTCCTTTGCTGTGCAGAAGATTTTTAGTTTAATTAAGTCCCATTTATTTATTTTTATAGCTGCTGTATTTGCCTTTGGGGTCTTAGTCATAAATTCTTTGCCTAGGCCTATGTCTAAAAGAGATTTTCCTACATTTTCCCACATATTCTCCTAAAATTTTTATAGTTTCATGCCTTTTAAGTCTTTAATCTATCTTGAATGAATTTTTTTATATGGTGAGACATATGGGTCCTGTTTAATTCTTCTGCATATGGCTATTCAATTTTCCTAGAACCATTTATTGAGTAGGCTATCTTTTCCCCAGTGTATGTTTTTGCCTGATTTTTGAAAATCATTCAGACATAGCTATATGATTTTATTTCTAGATTCTCTATTCTGTAGTGGGCATCTACTTGGACTTTCAACCGTCTCCTTTAGAGCAATGTGTGTCAGCTGCTTCTAGTCCATCATTGGCCCCTCCCCATTTAGTTTTTTT
>NW_012147842.1:280300-282350 GCF_000956105.1 Propithecus coquereli
GAGAAGTTGCCTCTTCTCTAAAGCTAATTCCTCTTCCTCTATTCTCCTGTTCTCACTGGTGTTTTAAGGAAGTTTACACTAAAAATAATTTCCTTTCTCTATTTTTATAGTAAACATTTATTTTGCAAGTGGATCCTTCCCTATTCAAATGTATCAAATTAGGGAAGAAAAAGCTCTTTCTTGCTTCTTTTTAAGCCCAATGCCTTGAGCTGGCATTCTCCCTTATTGCTTTATTATTTGCAAAAAAAAGTCTATACCAATTTTCTCATTTGCCCTTAATTCCTCAAACCCTTTCAATATTGTTTCTGCCCTGTTACTTCACCAAAATAGCTTAACTTTTCCAGTGACCCACCAATGACATACATATTTTTAAAATCAAACATTTTTGGTTCCATTCCTTTTGACCTCTTAGCAGCATTTAATATTGCTTACCACTTCCCTTTCTTGAAATAGCTTGTAATGATTTTCAGCACGCATCTCTGTGTGCTCCTTTTCAGGTTCATTCTTTTAATCTCTGCCATTTAAATGTTGATCTTTTCTATGACTGTTTCAATTTTTACTCTATATATTCTCCTTGGAGAATCTAAATTTCTTTAATACGTTTGGTCTCTTTGCAGATGGTTCATAAGTTTAGACTCACATATCCAACTTTTGCTTGCTAACTCCACTTGGATATTTCAAAGGCACATCAAATTCAAAATGCTACATCTGGTTCTGTTCTTATTCATCCACCTGCTCAACCGGATCATCTTCCTATGTTTTTTATCTGCATTGAATTTCATCGCCTTTCATTCTCAAACAAGCTAGAAGCTGTTCTCTCACTTCTATCCCATCGATTATCTAATCCCATGGATTTTACCTTCTTAAATATCTCTCTTTAACCATTTCTCCACTGCCTTCTTCCCCCTCCATTGCTCCCTCCCTCCACCAGACAACTATACTATTAATGGCAATCTTGTTTATTTCCTCATGTTCACTCTTATGGTCCTTTACTGCATTAGTCAAATGAAAGCCAGAATGATTTCTAACACGATGTTAATCATGTCAAATTCCTCCTGAAAACACCCTAGTAGCTTACCTTTGGTCTTAAAAAACAAAATCTTCTAAACAAGACCCACAAAGACCAGTCTCTCCTTAGCTCATCACAAACTACTTGTCTCCCTTGCTGTCTTCTCTCCAGCCCTCCCCTTTTTAGCCCCTTGCATATGCCATACTCCTTTCATGCCACAGAGCATTTGTAATACTGTTTCCTCTGCCTAGAACACACTTCATCTCCACTTTCCTTGGTGTGGTTAACTCCTCTTCCTTCAGATATCAGCTCAATTGCACTTATCAGAGGAAACTTTCCTGTCATATTTTACTATTACCAGTGAAATTGCACTATTGTGTGTTCATATAGGACTTATCACAATGGTAATTTTGCATTTATGGATTTAATATTGGTTTTTTTTAACCTAAACTTCAAATTCTCTGAGAATAAGGACCTTTCATTTGATCTTCATTGGATCCCCAGTGCAGATCCAAATGCCTGGGACACATAATGGGAACTCAATAAATAGTTGATAGATAAATAAATGAGTGAAGTGGAAGACACACAAAAAAGTGTCTTACCTGACGTCACACAGCCAGTAATGAATAGAGCTGGATCTGAAGCTCAGTCAGTTCAACTGCTAAGAGCACACTTTTAACCTCTGCTTTTATATCTGTTTATTTACTTAATCTTCCTTGTTCCAAAGAAATTTAAAGGACCTTATATAAAATTCAGCAAGAAAACAAATTACAAGTAGGTGAGTAAAAGAAAAGGAGACCAGGAGTAGGTTCATAAAATACAATCAAGCTAACAATATTCAGAAAAGATCATTGAAATGTTCCATCTAGGCCCACAAATACTAATCTCATATTTAACATTTTCTATGCATTATTAAAGTATCTAATCAAACCAACAAAAAAAATAAAATCCAGGGATGCAAAACCATAAATAATGTAACCATTTCATATGAATAAATGTTAGCCTCTCTAAAAAAAGAAAAACCAACGCACCGTAAAATTT
>NW_012147842.1:294655-296426 GCF_000956105.1 Propithecus coquereli
ATTCATTTACCCCCTTTGAAAAAAATTAAAGAAACATAAATACTTATTGGGAGGGAGAGAGAACACAACTGTACCAACTTACAACTATTTTTATCTTCTACTCCTTGTATATAGGAACACATACATTTCACAAATTGACATAATAGCATGTATAAAATTATATATTTCTCCACCTGAGATCAGGAACTCTAAAGTATGGCATACTGCCCTTCCCCACTCCATGAGCATCTGAAGACCCCTGTGATCACCTGTCTCCTTCTCTGCTTTGCTTCTTTCCCATAATGCATGTCGTTTCTTCCTCTTGACTTCATACTGCTCTTTGTTTCTCTGGTTTAATACCTCTTTCCTGCCCTCTTTCCCAGCTGGTTCCACTGAGTCTTCCTTGCTCCTTTTTGTTAAAATGCCCCTATACTTTCAACCTCTTCACAGAATGCTCCCTCATCATCTTACTAAAGTCTGGATGTCACTGTCACTTCGTATTAGCCCTCTCAAATGATTGCTCTTTCTCCCTGGCTTTAATACTACATCAGAATTCTTCCAGCTCCCAACTATAAGCTTTCAGACACTTGTGTAGTCTTCCAACAATTTCTACTACACACTAGTATAAAACTATATTTCCTTGAAGCTCAGACCTCTAGCTATACCTACCATACATTGCCTCTCCTAATTGCTACCAACCTCTTGATCGCTCCTCAGGTGTATTGAGCTACCAGGAACCTGGTTCAAAATAGACCTCTCCACCCAACTCCTGTCTTCATTGTGGTCAATTTCAACATCCAAGTGGATGGTCCACACCTATCCTTAATTCTTTGAGCTTATGAATCCAAATGACTTTAACTTCTATTGCACTCTGGAAATCTTATGTTCCAATTTAGTAAATCTCTCAGAGTATCCATATATCATAGTATGTCTAACTCATAAAAACCACACTTCCTTCCATATAAACCTGTTAGACTTCACTGTAGACCGTATAAACTGGTTTTCCATCATTATCATGGTCAGTTCCCTAGTCCCTAGCTTGCAGCCTACCAAACCAGCACACTCCCAGTTCAAGATCAATTCCAGAACTCAGTAGTTCTTCTATGTCTGGAAGAAGTGAGCAGAGTTAAAGAAAATTCATTCAACCATACATTTTAATACCATTAGAAATTTGGACTATCTCATTTCAGTTGTACCATTGATGACCCAGACCATTCTTTTACTTCCTTTTAAAAACAATTTCATGTTGTTCCAACATGGCAACACTCAACCCAAAACCAGTATTCAAGCCAAGCTCTCCCCACTCACTTTGGTTCTAACCACACTGAGAAAATAAAAAATAGAAGAGATTATCCAAGACTTCCCCAACCTCATTTGTACACTAGTAAGTGTTTGTATTATTGTTTTCTTCCTTTCTTTCTGACTCACCAAAGTGCTTTCTCTCAGAAACCAGAATCACCATTTTTTATTATCAACTCCTGTTCTGCCCCAGATCTTGGTTCATATCTACCTCTCTCCCTTTCACCTCTCTCTCCCAGTTTCTTCTAATCAGGCTGTAAACATTTTCAGCATTCTACCAACCAAGGAAAAAAAAGGAGAAGGCAAAAAGGAATGAAAGACAGACTATCTTCAGAACCTGTGCCCTTCACCACCACACTATGAATCTAGAAATTGGCTTAGACTCTGCTCTCTTCCTCACCTTTCTCAGTAGTTTACCACCTCTTTGAATATCTTCTTTCCATTTTCTTATCTTGTTTTTGTTTTTTTTAAATTTAAATTTTTTTACTCCTTT
>NW_012147842.1:297409-299751 GCF_000956105.1 Propithecus coquereli
AGGCATGAAACCACAAAAATTTTAGAACACAGGAAAATCTATTCTAGACATAGACCTAGGCAAAAAAATTATGACAAAGACCCCAAAGACAAATATAGCAGCTACAAAAATAAATAAATGAGACTTAATTAAACTAAAAACCTTCTGCGCAGTAAAGGAAATAATCAACAGAGTAAATAGGCAACCTATATAGAATGAGAGAAAATATTCTCAAGCTATACATCTGACAAAGGACTAATTTCCAGAATCTACAAAGAACTCAAACAGCAAGAATAAAGCAAACAACTCTATCAAAAAGTGGGCAAAAGATATGAACAGAATTTTTTCAAATGGTAATAGACAAATCGCCAACAAACATGATAAAATGTTCAACATCACCAACCATCAGAGAAATGCAAATTAAAACCACAATGAGATAGCACCTTACCTCTATCAGAATGGCCATTATTATAAAGTCAAAAAACAACAGATGCTCATGTAGATTCAGAGAAAAAGATGTGCTTATACTTTGTTGACAAGACTGAAAACTAGTGCAACATCTATGGAAAGTACTATGGAGATTCCTCAAAGAGCTAAATGTAGACCTACCATTTGATCCAGCAATGCCACTATTGAGTATGTACCCAAAGGAAAATATCAAAAAGACACCTGCACTTGAATGTTTATCACAGCATAATTCACAATTGCAAAGATATGGAATCAACCTAAATGTCCATGGATTCATGAGTGGATAAAGAAAATGTGATATATATACACACATACGTAGTAGTATGGAGTACTAGTCAGCCATAAAAGGAATGAAATAATGTCATTTGCAGCAACTTGGATGGAACTGGAGACCATCACCCTAAGTGAAATATCTCAGGAATGGAAAAACAACACATGTTCCCACTCATGAGAAAGAGCTAAACGGTGGGTACACACGGGCACAAGAAGACATAAAGGACATTAGAAACTAAGAAAGGGGAGGATGAGGAGGGTGAGGGATAAAAACTTACCTATCAGATACAATGAACACTGTCCTGATGGCAGGTACACGGAAAGCCCTGAATTCAGCATTATACAGTGCATCCATATAACAAAAACATTTGTACTCCCTTAATATTTTGAAAGTTCAACGAAAAAGGAGAAACATTTTAGGAACGTGGGGCAAAGATTCAACGGGAAAAAAAAAGGACTAGACTGAGAAAAAATACTCAGCTAAGTCAAAGAAGGTAGACGATGCTACAGCTAAAAAGTAAGAACACAGAGAGGAGATGATCAGTTGGTAACGCCATTTAAAATAGTTGGCTCAAAATTTTAATTTTCCTACTTTAAAGTTGGATTTTCCTCTAGAGTACACAAATGAATTTCTGGGGCAGACATAATGAGCACACGGACCATTGCCCTAAGAAAAGTGAGTCAAGGGCTATCAAACATTTTAAGAAAACCTCTGATCTTTTAGGTTTGCCTCTGGAAGAGAGGAAGGGCAGGGCCTGACACCAGACTGGTACTGACTCAGAACGGAGAGTGCCACCTCTTGAAAGACAACCACGGAACTTCCCAAAGTATCAAAGGGTGTCGCTTAGGTTTTGGACTCAGTATTGTTTCTCACTTAATTTTAATTAGCCAGAACCAGGAAATTCTTACTTCCTGCAACAGACTTATCAAGTGATTCTTCACCTCAATACATATTATTTGGTTAAAGTTTACCCATCCCAACTTGTTAAACTAGTTTCTTTCAAATCCTTAAGTATTCTTACTTTAGTCAGCTTTCGAGTCTGAAAGAATGCCCAAGATACTACTCATTTGACCAGAAATCACAAAGCAACACAGAGGTGGAGGAGTCTGCACTCTCAGCAGCGTATGATGTATCCGTAAGTTTAATTTTGTTTCATGTTTGAAAGATTTGTTTCAGATTTGTGGAATCCAGTGCAAATTGGAAATTATGGAATCTAATCATTTTCTTCTCTATTTTTGTTGGAGAATGTAGTAACTAAGTAGTGTTAATATTCTTTATTTCAGGAAACCAGGCTAATGATTTTACATTTAATATTTGAAAAGTTTCACACATTGAATATTAATTGGAAAGTGTAATGTGAGAATGAGATAATCACAGAGAGAGGGAGGAAAAACAAAGAGCCGGAGGTGAATTATGTAAATTTGTAGGAGTACAATGGGGCAAGGATGGAAGTATTTCTCATCCTCAGTCCAGAGTTTAGACTATATAATGCCATTTGTGATCTTTCTAAATCACTCATTTAATTGACATATGGAAAAGAGGAAATATCCAAGTTGTATAGGGAATATTACATTTTAACCCTCATTGTACAACTGATAAATATAACTAAAATCCAAAAAAT
>NW_012147842.1:299801-300342 GCF_000956105.1 Propithecus coquereli
CCAGATGTCAGATTTCCTGTGAAGTTTTATTTTTATACATTTTAGTCTATTGACAGAACCTATGTTCCCAGCTGTTATTTTAAAACGTAGGCTCCAAGATAAGGAGGTCATCCTGTTTAATATTCCTTTTCTTTCCATTCTCAAACCCAGGTCATCTCCACAGATGTTCAGATTCCCCCCCACCCCTGCTTTAAATATTTCCAGAAGGAGAAATTTCATAAACACATAGGATTGCCATTCTAGTGGTTTTAATAATGACCCTTTGTCTATATTCAGCCATTCTAGTGGTTTTAATAATGACCCTTTGTCTATATTCAAGTATCTTCTGCTAAACCTCAAACTTGTTTAGATCTATGTGGAGATTCCTGAATTCTTAGGATAATTTTTTAAACCCACTAATGTTCATTCTACAAGTGATAATCTTTAGGGAAAGAGGGTTACAAGGTTGAATGAACAAGTTGAGATGTAGCATGAGGAAAGGGAGAATTTAAAAGTGGACAGGAAAATTGTGCTGCTATAAACATTCTAGTGCAGATGTCTT
>NW_012147842.1:301567-302304 GCF_000956105.1 Propithecus coquereli
GTCCAAGGCCTCTCTAATCAATCTATTTGGAACATTTTTAATGCTATTATTTAGCTGACAGTGGAAAATATCAAAAACATTCCAGAGTTAGCATTTAACAAAGTAATATTTTAGTCTACATCTTATTCCATGTTGTGTTGCTATAACAGACCCGAGATTATAGACTAGTTTATAAAGAAAAGGGTTTGCTTTAGCTCACGGTTTTGCAGGCTGGGAAGTTCCCAGGGACATGGCTCCAGCATCTATTTGACATCAGGTGAGGACTTTTGTGCTGGGTCAAAACATGGTAGATGGTCAAAGGGGAAGCTGACATGTGCCAAGAGGACAAACAGCAGGAGGACCCTCACTTTATAACAACCTGCTCTCCTGGGAACTAATCTATTCCCATAAGAACTAATCCCATCTCAAGGGAGCAAGAACTCGCTACCAAGAGAACAGCACCGCGCCATTCATGAGAGATCCACCCCCATGACCCAAACACCTCCCACTAGGCCCCATCTCCCAATACCGCCACATTAGGGATCAAATTTCCACGTGAGTTTGGTGGGGACAAATAATATTCTAACCACAGCAGTCCATATTCTGAATTACTAAAGGTTCTTTAACTTAAGTCACAGAGCTATGCGATAGTGAATATGCTAACCAGATGTCAGATTTCCTGTGAAGTTTTATTTTTATACATTTTAGTCTATTGACAGAACCTATGTTCCCAGCTGTTATTTTAAAACGTAGGCTCC
>NW_012147842.1:316739-331062 GCF_000956105.1 Propithecus coquereli
TTACATGTTTGACATTATTGAACATTAATTCATCATCTATAAATATGAGGTCAATTAGTAAAAATTACTCAAGATAATGGGGGAATTACGAGTGCTTTTTCTAGTGGTGTTTAGCCAGAGTTGAAATTTTTTCTTCATTGGTAATAATTGGATTTTGTATATATAAAATTTAACTAAACACAAAGATTTCTAGACCACACTCCCCATAATAGATTTAATGTTTTACAATTTTTCAAAGTTTTCCCTTTCCATCTACTTACTTATAGCCACAAATTAAGGTTGAGATTGTTGAAAGACAAAATAAACAAACAAACCAAACTTTTCATACTTAATTGACCTTATTTATAGAACTGATACAGAACTGGCATGCATTAACATTTACTTTTAAAATGGATGGTAATAAAAACAGGATTATTAAGATGTATTTTTTTTTACTTAAAGGGATCTTCAATCTCTAAGGGAAAAGTTGGTAATGCCATACCAATAAAAATAATTCAATTAATCCATTTTTTTTACTCTTTAATAACTTTAATAGCCATGCATTTATTCAGATACTATTATGTGCCAGGCACCATTCTTGGCATTGGAGGCACAGCAGTGAAAAACATACAGTTTAAATTTCTTTTAAGGCTATGTGAATGTCAATTTTGTATTATTAGCTGGTTAAATACAAAAGAAATACACCAGAAAGGTAAATAGACAAAAGAAAGTGACATAAAAGGAGAGAAACAGGGAAAATAGAGTAAAATAAAAATCTGGGAAAAGCAAAAGTATCTGATCAATAGTCCAAGAAACTTCATTTAAGTTTCTGCATTCCTGCTACCTCCCATTTTCAAGATTTTTAAAGTTACCCTCCAGGTCCAAAATCTTTTAAAATTCCACAGTCCCATTCTCTATATATTTTTGCAGTAGTGAGTTTGATTTTCCTTGGCTTTGTGGCTCAGAGTGAGAGTGTGAGGATGGGTAGGGGAAGCATTGAAAAGCCATCTCCACCCTTCCCACTGATAATCAGTGCCTGAGTGTAATTAACGCTAAGAGGGTTTTCTCCATTTGGAATACACAAATAGATCTTTATTAGTTTTTGCCACCTGTGAGTAATCTGAAGAAAATATATTTTTCACTTTGTTGTATATGCCAGTACCTAGTAGAATGCTTGGCACATATGTGTTAGTTAACTGTTTAATTGCTCTTCAGATTTATTTGGGATCAACTAATTTCCAACCAGCAACTTATCAGCTCCTGGTTGTTCAGATCTTCTTCATTTGACTCAGATAGAATTCATATCATCTTTAAACACTCCCTTTTCACAGAAATGTTTTGTTTACTTTTCTAGTAAGCCACTCTGTATTTAAATTTTATAGTGATGTAAATAAGTGTAAATACACTTACAGTATTTAGTCCTTAATTTTTTTCTACAAATGAGTAACTATGAAATAGATTCCTTAGATTATCTCATTCCTAAAATGAGGTTCTGTGTAATTTTACATTTCTCTGCCTCACACAAAAATTTTAGAGTTGCTTTTCATGTAGTTACTTCCATCAGTGGATTTTAGGTTATTTCCCACAAGGACTATTAAAATCAAGTTTTGGTTTCATAAGAGTAAGCATAAAAGGACTTTTTCAAGGGAAAACATATAGATGTAGAAAACAAAGTCTGATGATTATTATTCGGAAACCAAATTTGTCATTTAAATGAGAGACTTCCTTTATCTTCAGAGATAGTGTTTTGGGCTCTTTAAGTTCAGCACTGTTAGTGTACGTCTAGGACTAGATGCAGGAAAACAATGAGAAGACAGATGGCCCCAAAACTGAACAAGAGTAATTACTATCTCTGAAATAGCATAATTCCACGTTTAAAAATGCAATTAAAGCTTTATCAGAACATATACATACACACATATGTATATACACATATATGAGGTCTGTCCAGAAAGTATCCAGCCATGTAATATGAACATAATATATTAAGAATGGCTGGATATTTTCTGGACAGACCTCATATACATATATACATTCAAATTTTTAAAAAATCATATATGTTTTTAAATAAGACATAAAAAACACAAACATATCTTTATTAATCTATTGTTATATATATTTTTATAGGAAAATGTCATGACAATCTTTAATTTAAACATACTCTTTAACTTAAACTTTTTTCATCTTGGTAAAATTGACACACATAGAAGACAGTATCGCGCTTGTCGATGTACTGCAAACACTATTATCTATAATAATGAACATCCCTTCAGCTAATCATTGCACACATTTGAAACTGTTTCCTTAGGAAGAATTCTTTTCTGCACACTTTTACAAGTCTTGAAATGTCATTTCATTGTTAATTACTCTATATCCTAAATTTCTTTTGTCACCTACTATTCCCTATACCCCTGGATAGTTGAAATATAGTTCTTTCCTTAGGACATAGCATTTTTTATGGCCCCCTTACATAAGGGTTTCTCATTCTCCCATACTCTCAGAGAAATATGAACTTCAAGTTCTACATTTGTCCTAGGTAGCATAAGTGCTTTTGTGGTTGATGTTCAACATCCAAGTCATTTATTTCCTTTATCTTCTCCTTTATCTTATCTCTATAATCTTCTCTTCAAATACCACCCTCATATCCATATCCTGGACATTGTGATGACTTAGAATTACTCTATCTGAATCATAACTTTGAACTTCTGTCACAATTACAACCTTCTTTCTTAACAGTCTTAGTTCTAAGGAATAGGTTGTTTTTATTTCACTGACTCTTCTAATCTTTAAATTCTTCTTATCCATCAGCTGCCACTCCCAGCATCTACACAGGCGAGCTCAGGCATACACACACAAACTCATTTTTGCTCCTCTTCTGATCTTTGGTTAATGATTTGAACAAAATTTCTAACAATGTCTTAAACTCCACTAAATTTTCCTGCCCCATATCTCTTTTGTCATTCATATTGGCTAAATTCTAGGTAAAACATAACTCTCTGAAAATGGTTTACTTCTTCCCAGACCACTGGGGAATGCTACAAAAAACCTCACAAGTGTGCAGGAGGTACCTCTGAATCCAAGCCCCTAATTCTGCCCACCATTTCTACTATAACACCTTAGTCTATTGTCCATGATGACTATCCTAACTTTAGCTTTCTCGAATTCCCAGTTCTCATCTTCCCTCTCATCTTTCTACTACTTCAAAGAGGTAATGTGATTGGTGAATTAGATGAGAATTCCTTCAACTTCCTGATATCAAACCAACAAACCTACCTGGATCTATTCACATTCTCAAGAGGATGTCTGTAGTGTCTCCAGGTTCCCCACTCTGTTAGGCTGAACCATGTGAAAATGTCAATATATGACCACTTCCGACCTACAGGAAAGGTAATTTCATATGGGGATCCTAATAGTTTAGAATCTACGGTCATTCAAATATGCTCTGAACCAAATCCCTCTCCCAACCTCAGAATATCTACTGATTAGTTTACACTGTTACATATATACACAAAACTATCCTATCCACAAGAAAATAAAAACCCTCCATCAACTCCATATACCTTGATGCCTTGTCTCTCTCTTTGCATCCACAAACTCATGAAAAAATATTGTTGATACTCACTGTCCCATTTCCTTACTTCTAATTTTTCCTCCAACTCATGGACATTTGATTTATGACCCCACTACTCTGTTCCTTTTCCTATCATAATCACCAATGACTCCCCATTGCTTACTTCAGTGCATAATCTAAATTTTATCATATTTGATTTCTCAATGGCATTTGACACTATGAGTCGATCCCTCCTTGAATACTCTTTTTTATTCATTGTTATCGTGCTATATTTGTTCTTCTCTTTATTTCTTCCAATTTTTTCCCTATTGTGTCTGATTTTCAAGCTTCTGCATTCTTTCTCTGTTCCTTAAATGTGAGTCCTTTTTAGAAGTCTTTTCTGGGTCCTTCTCTCTTCTTATTCTTTCAATTAAAAAAAATTCTTAAGCACCTACCATATTCCAGGTACTAAAACACAACAAAGATCTGATTTTTCTCAATTTATTAGCTGTAGGAATTTTCTAGGTATTGATTGAGTAAAAATGCAGTCTTGATCCTCAGAATGAATCAGACAGAAAATTTCAGGCTCATACACAGGGGTCATAATAAGGAAATACTGAGAATATTTCTTATCCTGACCAGGAATTTACATAACAGTAAGATAAGTTCAGTGCTGTTTTATTTCTACAACAGCAACAAAAATGTACTCAAACACTACCAAGGCAAGACTTGTAAATAGATACATGATAGAGGGTTAAAGGAAACATGGTCTCTAGTAAGGGAAAGAGAGAGGAAACAATAAGAGAGCAAGAAATATAATACAATTTGGAATTGAGTTAACATGAAGCATAGGTATCATCAATGCACATTGGCAGTAGGCTTCAGGTGCTGCAGTACCCTTTATGGCCACAGGATCACCTATGCCATCCCTCCTGCAATCCCAGGGAGTGTAGCATGCAGAAGATACTTTCCACTTGGGGGAAGAAGAGGGAAGTAAACATAGGACTCTGCCTTGGAACCTAGTACCTAGACCAACACAATAAAACCCCACACCTGGAAGGACCTCCCATGGTCCCTGACCAGAAAAGACCCTGAATAGCTAAAGCAATCTTAAGCAAAAGGAAAAAATAAGGAGGCATCACATTACCAGACTTCAAACTAAACTAGCTAGCTTTAACCATCCCACAATTGACATGTACTTCAAAACATTGCGTAAGGCTATAGTAACCAAAACAGCATGGTATTGGCACAAAAATAGAGACATAGACCAAAGGGACAGAACAGAAAACCCAGATATAAAACCATCCATATACACCCAACTGATCTTTGACAAAGCAGACAACAATATATGCTGGGGAAAAGAAGCCTTATTCAATAAATGGTGCTGGGAAAATTGGACAGCCACATGCAGAAAAACGAAACAGGATCCATATCACTCACCACTCAAAAAAATTAATTCAAGATCGATAAAGGACTTAAATGTAAGACATGAAACCATAAGAATTCTAGAAGAAAATATTGCAAAAACTCTTCTACATATTGGCCTACACAAAAAATTTATGAAGACAACCCCAATGGCAATCAGAGTAACAACAAAAATAAAGAAATTGGACTTGATTAAATTAAAAAGATTCTGCATAGCTGAGGAAATTATCAACAGAGGAAATAGAAAACCTACAGAATGGGAGAAAATATTCACAAACTATACATCCTATAAGGCCTAATAACCAGAATCTATAAAGAACTCAAGCAAATCAGCAAGGAAAAAATAAACAACCCCATTAAAAAGTGGACAAAAGACATGAACAGAAACTTTTCAAAAGTAGACAGACAAATGGCCAATAAACATATGAAAAAATGCTCAATGTCACTAATTATCAGGGAAATGCAAATTAAAACCACCTTACCCCAGTCGGAATGGTTTTTATTGAAAAGTTCCAAAACAATAGATGCTGGCATGGATGCAGAGAGAAAGGAACTCTTATACACTATTGGTAGGAATGCGAATTAGTACAACCACTATGGGAAAGAGTATGAAGATTCCTCAACGAACTAAAAGTCAACCTTTGATTTGATCCAGCAATCCCACTATTGGGTATTTACCCAAAGGAAAAGAAGTCATTTTAACAAAAAGACACCTGCACTTGAATGTTTATCACAGCACAATTCACAATTGCAAAGATGTGGCATCAACCCAAGTGCCCATCAATTCATGAGTGGATTAACAAAATGTGGTATATGTACGCTATGGAATACTACTCAGCCATGAAGAAGGATGAACTAAGCCCTTTTGCAACAATTTGGGTGGAACTGGAAACCATTATTCTAAGTGAAGTATCTACAGAATGGTAGAACAAACACCACATGTACTCACTATTAAATTGGAACTAACTGATGAGCACACATGTGCATAGAGGGAGGTAGATCTCAAAGGCAATCAAGAGGGGAGAGGGCACAAGAGGGGATGAGCAAAAACCTACTAATAGATACAATGAACACTATCTGGGTGACGGGCATACGTTTAACCCTGACTCGAGCATGTGATCAAAAACATTTGTACCCCATAATACTTTGAAATAATTAAAAAAAAATCATAAAGCCACACAACTGCATTCATGATGCCAATCCTTAAAATAATACAATGTATGATTTTGGATCAATAAATTTTAAACATTAAAATATATATATATAAAAGGAGAGAATATTATATGTTCTTACCACAAAAATGTTAATTATGTGAGGTAATCCATTTGTTAATTAGCTAGCTTTAACCATCCCACAATTGACATGTACTTCAAAACGTTGTATTATACACAATAAAAAATATACAATGTTATCTGTCAATTTAAAAATAAATAAAAAAGAAAGAGCAATTAATTCTAAGGAGGACAGAAAATAAACACGTCAAATAGAGCACCTGGGTGTGCTCTTAAATGTAACTCAGTAAAGAAGTAGGGGAAGGCTATTGTAAATTGTGGTTGTTAGACTAACGATGCAGGGGGGCACCTTGGTTCATGTAACAGGTGTTTTGTTTTTGACCAGGTTGAAGTCCTAAAGAAAAATGCAAATTAAAAGCCCTTCTTTTTAAAACACGTACTCATTTTATGGTTTGTTAGAGAAGATATTTATGTGCTTCAGCAATCATAAAAATATATCACAGATAAGACAGAAAAATTCTAGACATGACTCTATTTTTAAGTCTCGTTGTTTTGTAATTACTATGATTAAATATTGCTTTGACAGAGGTTACCTGAATTTGCCAGGCTTTTCCAGTTTACACAAATTAAATCCTCTGTAATTCTTGCAATTCAGGCTATTTGATAATAACTAATAAATTACAAGCCAGATTACTGAAATGTTCCCATTAGGAAATGAATAAACACTGCCTATGGAGTCAGAACACCTAACTTTGAGTCAAAACTCCTCCAATCAATAGCTGTATGTTATTAGACCAGACCCAAGACACTCAAGACCTCTATGAATCTGTTTCTATCTCTATAGACACAATGAGACCTATGATTAAGTGAAAGGTTTTCATTGCAAATGGATCCAACGGAGGTGCCATTGAGAATAGAGCTGAGCATATTAAAGTATGGTTCTATCATAACCCTTGTGCCTAAAGGCACCTGTGGAACACATGACCAGTTCACTTTTTTTTTTTTAGAGTTTATTATACATTTTTGACTTGGATTCCTATTTAGGTACCTGAGAACACACCCAACAGAGTGGTTCATTGTGTCCTATTTGTAAGCAAACGACTCTCCTCATCAACGGGTTTTAGGTCTCTGCAAGAGGAATAATTATTTCCTGGTCTCCACAGCCCAAACAGTTGGTGGCGTATCTTGAGACATACACCATGTGACCCAGGCATGCCTCTCCTACTTGGTCTGCTAGGTAGCTTCACTGTAAAGCCTTGGTTGCCATGGCTACACCACATAGTACTAGAAGCTATTAATTGCAGCCATGAGCTACTTTTATGAGTCTTGGGGCTCTTCCAAACCTACTGGATCATGGATGAAAATGATAAAATTATTTTCTTAGTATTATTCTGCTCAGCAAAATTTACTCCCTGTTCTCAAGCTTCTGTTCTTCTAATGTGCCCCATTGGTCATTGCTATGCAAATTCTGGATTAGAACCTTCTCCGTATAGAGGAAAGTGTTAACAAATAGAAGACAGGGAATTTAAGTGGGTTCCACTAACTGCTGCTTTTATGTTCTTGGGAAAATCTCTGTAGCCTCAGTAGCCTCAATTTAAAAATGTGCCTAATAAATTTAACATATGAACCTTACATAGATGTTGGGTGGATCAAGTAGGTTAAAGCTCTTTATAACCATAAAATGCTATGTAAATGAAAGCTATTAATTATCATTATTATTATTAGGGTGACCTGTCCTTCACCCTTACACCTCACCCTTTGTTCTCCCAAACCTATTTGGAATAAGGTGGAGAAATTTGAGGAAAGGACAACTCCCTACCTTTTCATGGGCCCGAAGACTCTCTAAAACCATCCTCATGAGGCTCTGCTTACAATGTGCAAATGTATCAAACACAGGCAGAAAGAACTCCCAATTAAGATAGCTTATCAGATATATGAAAATGCCATTTATATTTAGCTGAGGTAATACAGTCATCCTGACAGATATTTTGCCACCAAAATGCAAGGCTGAATAATAGGAAAATAGGATTATCTGGAAAGAAAATTATCTGGACAGAAAGCCATTGGTTACAGTGTTGACAGGAACCTCCAAAATGAGCATAACTTCTATGTAGTGGCTAGACCGCCTTAGTAACAGCAGTTATTAACGGCTTACACCAGGGGTGGGGAACCTTTTCATGCTGGAAAGCCTCATTAATTTAGCTATAATCAAATAAGGCCACATTCAAGGAACTTCAATTAGATATACTCAAAAATGTACATTATTTTGTAAAAATCTAACCGCTATGTACTTAATAATTTCAAAAAATGAAAACTATTTAATTTTAAAGTTAACTAACTTCTTAATGACTTTGTTGTGTCTGCTTTTTGTTGGAAAGCATTTGAATATTTGGTTGCAGCAGGGAGGTCCACAGTTTCGGTTGATCCTCTAGATGGGTATCAGTCATTTGTGACCTTAAGGGTGCCATGATTTGGGTTAGGTAGGAGGATGTAGATTTGCAGCAATAAGTGGTTGAAAAGCAGAAAGCATTTTTCAGGCATGTTGCTGAAGGCGTGGGTATTCTACTGCATTTTTCTATATTTCAATTGGATCTTTCCTAGCATCAAATAATGACTTTAAAATGTCATCTGCTGAGAGCTCAATCAATTCCATCTGTAGGTCTTTACGTGCCCTGGTGATATCAACCAGGTGAGGCTGAAATGCTAATTTGAGTGTGATGTCATGATTCTCAAAGTCAGTGAACCTTTCATTGCATTCTCCAATTAACTGGTCTGTAACAGTCGCATATTCTTCAAACAATTTGCATATATCATCCTGCTCATCAATGACATTGCTAACTGGGCAAAATGTTCATCCAAAATTTCCTTTTGAAGAAGTGTTTTGAAAAAAGATAACTTTTTTGAAATGCTTGGATTTTTTGCTACATATCATATGTAGACTTAGTTTTACCTTGCAAAGAAATATTCAAGTCATTTTGATTTGACATGATATCACACAGAAATGCTGCATTCCCATAGAAATCTTCTTTCAATAATTCACATCACTGATTCTCTTCTTCATAAAATTTAACTATCTGTTCTTGCGGATATAAAATTTTGGCTAACACCTGTCCCTATAATAGCCAAGGCACTTTAGAATGATATGGCAAATCCACACTGAATACCTCATTGTTCAGCTCTTGCATGTTATGAAACTGATGATGCCATGTTGCATTTGCACAAGTATAGTTAACAATACTTATAACTTGTTGCAAAGTGTCACTTAAAATAGTATCTTTAGCACAGAGATTTTGCTGATGCAAGATACAATGAAAAGAAATGAGAGCATCTGGATCTGTTAATATTTCTTTTATCTGTGCAATAAACCCTTCATGTTTTCCTGTCATGGAAGGTGCACCTTCTGTCAATACACTTAATAAATTTACCAAATTCAGTTCAACTTCATGACATTTATCTTGAATGTTGTTAAAGACACCTATTCCCCGTGTCCTGTTCTCAAGAGTGCCCAAAGCAATTAACTCTTCATAGCAAAGAAAATCTTCTGTTATGACCTGAATGAAGTATAAAACCTGAGCCAACTCAGTAGTATCAGTTGATCATCCAAAGCAATTGAATAATATATCAATTGCTTTAGATGCAACTATGCAATACTTTTGAAGTAATCCATGAAGTTGTTAAATTGAAGGCTAATCCATGCTGCCGATCAGTAATAGTTCTCCTTGAAAGAGGCGGTTGTTTGTACTTTGAAAAGTTATCAACATCTAAGCATGCTACAACTTTGACAATGCATTCTTTCACAATTTATAAATCACTGAATGGCTTCCATTTTTTCCCCAAGTATATAAGCTACTTTATAAGTTACTTCAGTGGCATTATTTTCAGGTCTTATTGCTGTTTGAAAGAATTGTCTTTGCTTTTGCTTTTCATATTTTAATTTCTGCAATACAACCTTTCATGCCTCTCCAATTTATTTTTGGTCCTGATAAGTATTATGATGCTGATGAGCATTGGATTTCCTTGATTTTGATACTGCAGTATCACAAAGCAATCAAATCATCTTACCTTTAGCAGACATGAGATAATATTGCAATTCCCAATCCTCATTAAAACATCTGTTTTCTTCCTCCAGCGTTCTCTTGGTCTTCTTTGACACGATAGGCTGTTTAGCAGCATAATTAAAAAATACTGTGGAGCTGTGCAACTATTCACAAATTCCACTTGGAAAAGAATCACAGTGCACCATTGTCAAAACCCGATAACAGACTGGTGTACTCGACCCCCATAAACTGTCACCAACCATGCTTGTGCAGTAGTGGTGCCAGTCAGGCAGGGGAAAGTTAGAACTAAATCATGAGTGTAGCAGCCTTAGTTTAGCCTTTGTGGCTTACTAATGTTCTAACTGTACCGGTCAATCTGGGAGGATTATTTTGTTGAAACTTATTTTAGTCTTTGGCATTTTAAATACGTTCATTTTAAAAATAAAAATATAAAAGACAAACAGAAATGTATTCATAAAAATAAAAGGATTTGTTCGGTAAAATTTGGATTCAGTCAAAAGGCCACACTTAAGGACCTAGAAGGCCACAGGTTCCCCACCCCTGGTTTACACTTTTCAAACAAACTACTTTTGTTCAGCAGGACCAATTAGCCACAGCCCTTCTTTAATCAAGTCTGATAATAGCTAACATTGAGCATTTCCTCTTTTTTTCTCATAATGCCTCTGCAGGGATCATCTCCATTTTACAGATTAACAAACTTGGGCTCGGGTAAGTGGGTGAGGTCACATAAATCATGAGTTCCAAGGAATTCTGTCTGACAAAGGCCCAGGTTCTTCCCACCACACATGCGACCTCTCTTGAGAGAACCGGTGAGGCTGCTGTGACCAAACTCTTCAGAAAAAAGTAACGTGGGAGAAACATTATTATATTTATTTTCTGTTCAACAATGTGACATATTCAGAATCAGCTGGAAGAGGTGAAATATTATGTAAAAATGAATTTCTTTTCCTGGACACCCATCAATGCATAAAATAGTTTGGTCTTCAAATATCTTTCTTAAATGTCTGACACATAGTAGTGATCAATACATGCATTAAGATGCAACCCAGTAAATCTAATGCACAGCATGGTAACTATGGTTAATGTTTTATTGTATACTTGAAATTTGCTAAGAGTAGATATTAAATGTTCTCACAACATACATACACAAAATGGTAGCCATGTAAGTTGATAGATTAATTAACTTGGTTGTGGAAATCATTTCACTATGTATACATCTATCAACCATCACGTTAAACACCTTAACTGTGTACAATTTTTCAATTATACTTTCATAAAGCTGAGGGGGAAAATTATACAAACCACTAAATAGGCAACTATCAGCCTCCTTCTTGTTTATGAGACAATAGCAAACTAGAGAACATTCTTAATATGGAATAGGTCATATACGGACAAGATTGTACAAATCAGCGAGATATCAAAAAAAACATCTGGGCAATTAAGAGAACATGAGAGTTTTTTTCTCTTAATTATCTACATAATTATTTTAATTCTTGACCTCCCCCTTGCAAAGCGATTCAGACCAATTGTTGGAAGATAAGACTAGAAGTCAATCTTTTCACTTCCTATCCTACACCCGCTTCACTTACATTGCATGGTCTCTGCTGAAAACAGAGCAATGTCAGTTCAATGAATGAACCAGAATTTATAGCCCACTTTAAGCCAAGCAGCATGCTAAACATTATTGTAGTAACAAGAGGAAAAGAACATGGGCACAAAAATGAGATGTAAGAAAAACCACAGTTGCAGGTGTGTTGGAGGGAGCTTGTGGTTGCTCTGTTCTGATTATTTCTATTAATACTTTCTCAGTGCAATGAAATCAAGGTTATCAGCTGAAGTTGAGGATGAGGAAGGAGCTATCAGAGATTTGAGAAGAGAAGCTGTGAAATAATTAACTATCCCTCCCATTAGGAGAGAGAGAAAGTAACTAAATTAGTATAAACGCCAGGAAGCACTGAGAGCCAACTTGAGGTTAATGGTCCTGAATTTAAAATGATTTAAGTGTTTTAATTTTTATAAGCACAAAGCAGGTAGACAGTTGTGTTTAATCAGGGCTTTGGTTTTGGTAGGTGTTTGTGACAAAGTGAGGGAGGGTTACGGGTCTGAGGGTGTATGCCAGGGAAGGAGCACATGAGGGGCCATGGGATTGATGGTAGGAAGCAGAGCAATGTGACAGGAGGGGGATGGGAGACAGTGAAAAGGTGGGAGGGTCAGTGGATTCGATTATTGGTCCCAGTGGGACTGAAGTCAGGTTACTGAGGTAATGAGCTGGAGGGACGGGTGGTGGTAGTTACAGAGTTGGGTAATTAAAATTTAGATTATGGAGAAATTGTGGCTACTGGTAATGACAAGATATAGAGTGATTATGGCGTGAGCAGTGGAAGTAGGGAGAAGTGCAAAGTCACAAATAAACAGAAAATGGAACACGACCGATAACAATAAAATAGGCGGCAACAAGACAGTATGGGCAACTTTAAGACAGCTGCTGACCGAGTGGGACAGCCGTGAAAGGAATCGGCTCTTAAAGGAGGGAGAAGGTATAGAGAAGCACATTAAATATTTTCCAGAAATGAAAATGCTGGCAGTTGGGGAAAGGAGGTAGAGAGGGCATCTTAGGTAGAGGAGGTATTCTGAGATGGGTGAACGTAAGGAACAGAATAGCACTAGTGAGGGAAGTATTACACATTAAGAGTGCGAAAGTAAGTTCTATTCAGCAAATGAAAGAACTTTCTTTTAGAAATGTAAATTATAATAATCATGTCCCTCACACATTGAGAACTGTCCAGTGGATTCCTAGAACCCTAATACCTTGCCATAGCCTCCAGAGATCTCATCATTTGATCCTTGTCTGTCTCTCTTTTTTTAATTTCAGAATATTCAGGGTGTACAAATGTTTTTGGTTACATGGATAACTATTGTGATGCTCGAGTCCCGGCTAAAGGTGTGTCCATCACCCGAATAGTCCTCATAGTACCTACACATCCGATAAAGGGCTGATAACCAGAATTTACAAAGAACTCAAGCAAATCAGCAAGAAAAAAAACAAACAACCCTATTAAAAAGTGGGCAAAAGACATGAATAAAAGCTTCTCAAAAGACGATCCTTTTCTGTCTCCCTGGTTAACCTTGTCCGCCCTTCCTGGAACTCACTGCAATCTAGCCATACTGTACTCATTTCCTCCAGAAACTCAACAAGCTCACTCTTGTTCCAGTTCTCAGAACTTGCTGCCACCTGGTTTCTCTTTCCCCAGATCTTCCTGAAGGCGTTTGCACACGATTTACATCTCAACCCAATGGTGTTTCTTCAGGGACGACTCCTGCTACCCAAATTAAGCAACCCCCATGACCTTCATCCCACCCCCATACCCTACTCAACCTCTAGTTACTCATTAATGCGTTTTACCTTCACAAGTCAAAACTTATTCTTTGAGTTGTTCAGTTTTATCTCCCTCCACCAGCCTATGAGCTTCATGACAGCAGGGATCTTTTTCCTGTTTTTTTAAAAAAATCAGTTTTTAGCGCATAATGGGATCTCAATATTTCTTGACTGAATGAATGAATGCTTAGCTGAAAGAGTTTACAGTCTATGTAATGAGAAATATCTGAGAGTTTTTGGACTAGAAAAAACACATTGTCGGAACTGTATTTTTAATGATAATTCTGGCAACAGCATTGTACGATCTATTGGAGGGGAATTTATCTGGAGATAAAGAGATCTTTTAATGGTTACTATGATTGTCCAGATGAAACACATTGAATGCCTGAAGCATGGTGGTGTTACAGAAGTTCAAATCAGGGAACAAACAGAAAGAGAATTCAGAGACAGGTTCTTTAGATGAAGAATCTCTCTCTTGAAAGAGAGATGCCATATGATTTCAAGATTCAGAAAATGGGTAATCTGGAGAATTGTGTATAATTTTATTACTACCTATTTTTGTTGTAAAACATGTGATTAAGAAGTAAAGGAGGCCAGGCGCAATGGCTCACGCCTGTAATCCTAGCACTCTGGGAGGCCGAGGCGGGCAGATTGTTTGAGCTCAGGAGTTCGAAACCAGCCTGAGCAAGAGCGAGACCCCATC
>NW_012147842.1:331112-348068 GCF_000956105.1 Propithecus coquereli
AGCACAGTTGTCATATGTTTAAAATGATTGGTTATAAAATGGTTTTTTGCAAGCCTCATGGTAACCTCAAATCAAAAAACCTACAATAGATAAACGAAAAATAAAAAGCAAGAAATTAAAACACACTACCAGAGAAAATCACTTTAATGAAGGAAGACAGGAAGAAGAAAGGACCATACTAAGGCAGAAAGAGAATGACGTAATGAGAACAAGGCCAAACAAAAAACAGACAAGAGGAAGAAAAGAGGAACAGGAAAGTAAAGGAAGACAGGAAGAAGAAATGACCATACTAAGGCAGAAAGAGAATGACGTAATGAGAACAAGGCCAAACAAAAAACAGACAAGAGGAAGAAAAGAGGAACGAAACCCACTATGGGACAGCAAAGAAAAAAAGAAGAGATTGGTGAGGATGTTGAGAAATTATAACATTTATACATTGTTGATGGGAATGTAAAATGATGTAGCCACTTTGGAAAAGGCTAGAAGTTCCTCTATAGGTTAAACATAGAGTTATCCTATGACCCAGAAATTTCACTCTGAGATATATATACAAAAGAAACAAAAACGTATCTATATAAAAACTTGAAAATGTATGTTGTTAGCATTATTATACATATTAGCCAAAAAGTAGAAGCAACCCAAATGTCCATCAGCTGATGAATGGATAAAGTGTGGTATATCCATAAATTGGAATATTATTTAACAATAAAAAGCAATGAAGTCTTGAAACATGCTACAACCTGGATGAATTTTGAAAGCACAATGCTAAGTGAAAGAAGCTAGCATAAAGACCGCATATCTCATGAATCTATGTGAAATGCACAGAATAAGCAACTCCATAGAGAAAGAAAGTAGATGACTGGGGGTACCCAGCAATGGATGGTGACTATGATGAATATAAGATTTCTATATGGAGTGATGAAATGTTAAAAAAAAAAAAAAAACAGATCGTGGTGATGGTTGCTCAACTTTATAGTGTCCTGAAAACCATTGAATTGTACACTTTAAATTGGTGAAGTGCATGGTATGTGAATAACATCTTTAAAAAGCTGTTAGAGAAATAAGGGAAGGAAAGGGAAAAAAGGAAAGAAAAGAAAGACAGGAAGGGAGAGACTAAAATGCTCTGCAGGCTCAAAAGTGTGTTTTCCATAAGTGCACATATAAGAATAACATCTATTGGATGTTGGGCAGCGGGGAGGGGGGAGGGGACAGGTATTTGCATACACAAAGTGTGCAATGCGCAGCACCCAAAGGATGGACATATTTGAAACTCGGACTTGGGGGGGGCAAGGGCAGCATACGTAACCTAAACATCTGTACCCCCATAATATGCTGAAATAAAAAAAAAAGTGTGTTTTCATTCAATGTAACAGCTCCCCATAACTGCTATTCACCAAAGCTCTCAAAATCAAGAGCTATTATTTTTCCTTTTTGGCACTTACTTGACTTCTCCAGCAGTTTCAAATAGTTCTTTTTGACTCCAGGAAGACCTTAGTTGATTTTCTTTTCAAACTTCAAATTTTATTTTTTAAATAAAGACTCTTTCCCAATGCCTAGATATAGTGACAGCAGGACTTGTCCATTTGAAAACATTTGCATATAACGCATTTGTGTACATTTCAGCTTTCACAATAAGCCCTGCTTTCTTGTGGATGTCAAAATTTGTAGTCAGTAACAGTAGAAAGAGAGATGATTCAGGACAAACTATGCTTAATTGAAAACATTTATGTACCAAATTTTTTTTTAAAAAACCCTAAATCTGGCCAGGCGCGGTGGCTCACGCCTGTAATCCTAGCTCTCTGGGAGGCCGTTTGAGCTCAGGAGTTCGAAACCAGCCTGAGCAAGAGCGAGACCCCGTCTCTACCAAAAATAGAAAGAAATTAATTGGACAACTCAAAATATATACAAAAAAAAATTAGCCGGGCCTGGTGGTGCATGCCTGTAGTCCCAGCTACTCAGGAGGCTGAGGCAGTGGGATCGCTTGAGCCCAGGAGTTTGAGGTTGCTGTGAGCTAAGATGACACCACGACACTCTAACCCAGGCAACACAGTGAGACTCTGTCTCAAAAAAAAAAAAAAAAACCCTAAAGCTATATTGGCAGAAATGGATGGGAAGAACTGCTTGGGCCAGTCACATTACCTTCAATAAATAGCCCAGGTCAATGGCATATGCGTGGTTTTTGGTTCTTATCACATTTTAATTATCTCGATACTCTGAAATTTCCTTCAAGGAATAGTTTCTCACCGAATGCCACCATATAAATTTGCATTGATGAGCAGAGCTTTGAAGGATAGCATTCTCTGACCTTGATTATTCCCCTCTTAACTCTTACCTACTGCAATATCAGTTATTTTAATATTTTAACTATGATATCAATCAACTTTGCATTTATGAAACATGTCTTTCCTATTTGTATAATGTGGGATTACAGAAACTAGACACACGGCTTGTCAGAACACAAAACATAAAAGCACAAACTTCATTTAACCTCTTACACAACTTTTAGTATCTCTTCCCATATCACCTATTTTATGAAAGTCTCATTGTATCTGATGGTACAATTAGAATGACTGTCATCATCTTTACTAAGCCACTATTATGAATAATAACACTACTACCCCCTGCTATTTGCATGACAACAACTTTCTTCCAGAGTTACTCTGTCTTCCCTAGGAAATGAAGTAAAATCCCAACGAGTGATTAACCTATCTTGTTCTAATTTTCCCATACCCGTTCTGTCCTAATAATTCTGTCCCTGTGGACACTTCAAAATGTGCTCACTACATAAACTCTACTTCTAAAAGTGTGGTTTTTCAATGCTTAGATATAGTGCAGTCTCTGGTGTTTCTGCTCTCCCAAGCTTGGAAAATCCTTTATCTGCTGGAACACTCTGTGGAGATAAGTGGGGCTTTGCTAGGCTCCCCAGCTGCTCCCTAACCCACGAGTAGTTTGTGTCTAGTGCTGTCACTCAGGTTCTGAAGTCCTGGGCACTAGTTCCCAACTCTGTTTCTTTCACGAGCAACACGTCCACCAACTTCCAGCTCACTCCACTCCATCTACATACAAACTCCTCAGTATCTTTTCTCAGCTATTTTTTAAAAATTAGATTTTCCTTTTAGTATGCCCTGGGAAATAATGGTAATAAAATAACCAAAACTCTTAAGTCCTTACCATGTTTCAGCTACTGTTCCAAGTGCTCTTACATATACTCACTCATTTAGTCTTTGCAATAATCCCTCAGGTGGGTGCTGTGGTTTGGATATTTGTCCGCTCCACACTTCATATTGAAATTTGATGCCCAATGTTGATAGTAGGGCCTAATGGGAGGTGTTTGGGTCATGGGGGTAGATCCAATGACCCAATAAATTAATGCCCTTACCAGGGGGTGAATTTTCACTCTGTTGGTTCCCAGGAGAGCCGATTATTAAGAAGGGCCTAGCACACCTCCTCTCTGACCATGTGATCTCTGCACACTCCAGCTCCACGTTGCGTTCCACCACGAGTGGAAGCAGCCTGAGGCCCTCACAAGCCAAGCGGATGCCAGTGCCATGCTTCTTGTATGGCCTGCAGAACTATGAGCCAAATAAGCCTTTTTTCTTTATAAATTATCTACCCTCAGGTATTCCTTTACGGCAACACAAAATGGACTGAGACAGTGTGTATTATTATCCTCATTTTACTAATGAGGAAGCTGAAGCACAAAGAGCTTGAATGACTGCTAAAGGTCCCTAGTGGGGGAGCAAGGGTAAGAACTCAGGTGGGATGGCTGCAGAACCCCCCCTCTAAACCACGATGCTGAACCACCTCTTTTAGGGGCTTTCACATCTTGCGGCCCTTCCTGTGGCAGAAAGAAATCCATTTATCCCTCATCCTTGAATCACTGGGTGCCAACATTTTGGTTAAATAGCACATTTGAAAATCTCCAGAAAAAAGAACACATGCTAAGAGGTCTATCCAAGGGGAAAGGATCTGAAGATGTACCTTGGTAAACGATTATAACATTTAAAGAAAATAGGTGATGTTGAAAAGAGCAAGAACAGTTCTTTCCATTCTGCTGAAGAAACACTGACCCAGGAAGCATTCTGGATAATGAGCTACTTTGCACTTAAATGAAGGTAGGGGAGGGATTAAAAAGATGACAATTTTCAAATATGCTTTGACTCCGCGAAAGGTTTTCTGCACTGACCTGCTGAACAGGTAGCTTTTTGTCACTGCTCATCTTTGCAATGACATAAACACCTCAAGGGTAAGGTCACCTTTGTTTTCTTTTGTTTGTGAGTCAGAGGTTTCTCCAAGGCTGGATTTTCCTGAACTGCAGTTGAACCTGTTTAGTAGTCTTGCTGGGATAGTCTGACCAAAGTTCCATTCTTTGAATTGGAAGCATTAGGGATAGGGAGAATCCAAGAAGAAAAGAGAAGGAGAGAATTATCCTTTAGTGATTTTTAGGTAAAAAATTTGTAATAGTATCTTGATTCTAGGTAAATGCTTAATCTCATTTCTCCTCCTGTCCTTGATGAAGCAATTCATCTCCAGTGAAACTCTCTGCTAAAAATAATTTTTGCTTTGCAAATGGTTTAGGACTGTCTACTACTTTATGACACATTCTTTCATTTAGTAGATAAATATTTACCAAGTATTTATGAGGCACATCTTCCACCAGTCTGGAACAGCCATTGAAATTAGTCAATGTTTAAGTTAAAATTAGATTAATAATAAATAGCGAGATAAAATATTTAAAAAAAAAACAAAGAATATGTATTTAGACCATGTCTGCAAGGAAATAAATTGAAACAATTTCTCACTTTGACGTATGTATGGCTATAATTCAATCACAATGGTGTTTCTGATGTTAGAAGTGTAATAATTGAATAGGTAACCACATTCTTTTATTTATTTATTTATTTATTTTTGAGACAGAGTTTCACTCTGTTGCCCTGGCTAGAGTGAGTGCCGTGGCGTCATCCTAGCTCACAGCAACCTCAAACTCCTGGGCTCAAGTGATCCTACTGCCCCAGCCTCCCGAGTAGCTGGGACTACAGGCATGCGCCACCACGCCCGGCTAATTTTTTCTGTATATTTTTAGTTGGCTGATTAATTTCTTTCTAATTTTTTTTTTTAGTAGAGGCGGGGTCTCGCTCTTGCTCAGGCTGGTCTCGAACTCCTGAGCTCAAACAATCCGCCCACCTCAGCCTCCCAGAGAGCTAGGATTACAGGCGTGAGCCACCGCGCCCGGCCCACATCCTTTTAAAGATGAGAATTTTGTTGCAAAATAATCTCCCTCTTTACAAATTGTTTTCTGTATCTGACTCAGAGAGGAAAATAATGAGAAAATGAGTCCAGCCTTTTTAAGCTTTAAAAAAATTTTTCATTATTTTTCAGCCATTATTTCCTTCAAAGAATCATTAGTCCTTCTTTGAAATTCTCCTTAAAATTTTCTGCAATTCTGAAAGCAATTTGTATATACTATGCTCCTCCTTTAAAAGACTATCAGTTCCTCAAAAGAAAGATCTATTGAAGAGTCTTTATATTCTATTTTCTATATAGTAGTGCTCGATAAATACCTGCTGAGTTAACTAACGACTAAATGCATTAATTGAGTTTACCTCAACTCCCGTTCATATACTCTATTTTCTCAAGTATTTGATATCCTAGGTTCTCATGCTTCCTTGTCTTTGCTTATTGTTGTTCTGTCTGCCTGAAGCTCACATCACTCTTGTCAATTCCTCTTCAGCCTTCAAGGCCCAATTCAAATACAACTTCTCTAAGGCAAAAATCATTTGTATCCGCTCATTTCCAATAGCATTTTGGGCATAATTCCATGATGACGTGTAGCAATTGTATTACAGTAGTTACTTTATGTGTCTCTGGATTACACACCCTTTAAGATAGGAGACTGTGTTTTAATCACGTTGAATCTCTAGGAGAAGGTGTTTCCCTGGGATACAGAAGAAACTCAGTGAAGGTCAACTGAATGAATTTATGATTGCCCACGGTCTTCTGTTAGTAACGGTGATGAATACATTCATCAGCTCTTGCCTATGCCCCAGCTCTAACTCAGCTCTTCTAAAGACATGTTAGATACTTGAAGATTTTAATGCTTTTCTCTTGCCACCCAACAAAGAGTAGCAGGCCAGAGTAACCTCAGATCCTTTCAGAAACCCAGCTAAACTCAGAGTTAGTGCTACTTGAATGCTTAACAGAGCTCAGGTTGATGGTTTTGGGCTGGGGAAACCGCCTCCAGGTTCTCCTTTGCCCAGACCCTAGGATATCAGGGGAATCTTCACTCCTTCCAGATCACTGATGCCTGAAGAAGTGACTTAAATGATATATTCAATTATTTAGCTGGGGCTTACTTTCCACTTTACCACTACCAGGTGCCAATCCCAGGTAAAGTCATTTCTTCTTCTTTTCCATATGTAATTTTGACAGACAAGATACAAACAAGCACCTTTAACTCTCTGGATCATATTCCTGTCCAGTTCCCTTGTGGATTAGATCTCTCTGGGCAACCAACCTATGTGAGTGTTATCCCAGCCTCCCACAACTCTGTAACTGATCAGATTTTATCTTTACCCTGCGGGCTGTGACACTGGGACAAGGACAGAGCTCTGTCACATTTTCCTGTTTCCACAAGGTTTCTCAAATGTTAATCATTTGCAAACCATTTCCATGGTTTTTGCCACATTTGCAAACCACTGGTATTATTATTGTCTTTTTTTTAAATTTGAATTTTTATTTATTCAAATAAATGTGTCCTTATCCTATGCAATATCATCTATAAAAATCATACGCTTGAAATATTATAGCCTTATAAAATAGATATTTATCATATCATACCATAGAATTCCTGGGTCCAAAGTCCTGAGCTACCACTATGTGTTTGTTCTATTAATTATCTCTTATTTTTGCTAATTATTTTTTACACATAGTTCTTTTCCATTTTCTTCAATCTTCCCAGTTATAGATGCTCTTCATATGCATTACAGATTACAAGAACTATAAATGGGGACAATGGGTTTAAGTATAAAGGTGTGAAAAGAGCCCCAACAGCCTAAGTCCTATTTCTGGCTTTCCCAATACCCAACTTGAGGTTTTGGTAATCTCTGCTCCTCTCTCTCCACGTTAGAATAAGAGGAGTGACCCAGATGCTCTTGCTCTCTAAGGTTCATTGTGATTTAAAGCACATGAAATAAATATACAGTATTCATTTATTTACAAAGAAAAAAATTCAATACATCTCATATAATGGACCAATAATTACATGAAACAGTAGTCAACTATAGTATGATACTGGCTTTTAAAAAAATCAAAATATGCGAATATCTTCTCCCATTCTGGAGAATGGCCTTTATCAAAAAGTCCCAAAACAATAAATGTTGGCATGGATATGCAGAGATAGGAACACTCATACACTGCTGGTGGGACTGCAAACTACTACAACCTCTGTGGAAAGTAATATGGAGATACCTCAAAGAGCTACAAGTAGAACTACCATTTGATCCAGCAATCCCATTACTGGGCATCTATCCAAAGCAGCAAAAGATTCTATAAAAAAGACATCTGCACTAGAATGTTTATAGCAGCACAATTCACAATTGCAAAGAAGTGGAATCAACCCAAGTGCCCATCAATACATGAGTGGATTAATAAAATGTGGTATATGTATACCATGGAGTACTATTCAGCCATAAGAAACAATGGTGATCTAGCACTTCTTGTATTATCCTGGATGGAGCTGGAGCCCATTCTACTAAGTGAAGTACCACAAGAATGGAAAAACAAGCATCATATGTACTCACCATCAAATTGGTATTAGCTGATCAACACTTAAGTGCACATATAGTAATAACATTCATCAGGTGTCGGGCAGATGGGAGGGGGTGGAGGGGATGGATATATTCACACCTAATGGATGTGGTGGGCACCATCTGGGGGGATGGACACACCTGAAGCTCTGATTCGGGTGAGGCAAAGGCAATATATGTAACCTAAACATTTGTACCCCCGTAATATGCTGAAATTAAATAAATGAATGAATGAATAAAAATAAAAATATGAAGTTAAATGTCAATTACATTTTGTATAGTATTTTGAAAAATTTTTTGGAGTATATATTCCAGTGTTATCAAATGCAATATGAGCTAACTATAAATTCCATAAAATATTTTCTACATCAAAAAATTTAATCTTAAAGTTGCAGTTGTTTTTAATATACAACTCTCTCTTAAAAGGCCAGAGACAATGGGTAGAAGAAAAAGTTCACTGAAACCATGGATGATTGCCCTTATTGTCACAGCTATCGTGTTGATTCTGGCTATAATTATTGGTCTCCTTGTTCATTTCTTGGCATACAGTAAGTATCTATCTCACTGCATTATTTTGAAAACTTGAAGACCCACTCATTTCAAAACATTAATATTTTCTATTATTTTAGAATGTAGTTTCATTTGAACAAATTTATGTACATTTTAGAAAAATAACCTTTTATGTATAAAAATTACTGCTAACATTTAAAATTTCATGTAGTTTATATAATATCTCTTGAACAATGCAACAGAGTCACTTCCTATGTAATTTTGTGATTTAATACTATTTAATGTGTTGAGAGTAAAAAATTATTTTAGTAGAAATTCTAACTTAGAGCTCAACTTATGAGACTATATTAAATTCTACCATTATTTAATTTATTGCTTAAATTTATGAATCATCACTAACAGATGATAATTGCATCGGGACACACCTGACAACCATGGTAACTATGAGAACGTGTGATCTTAAAAAAGGGTTGGAGGGAGATATTGACCACAGCTACTGAATGTTTAATTCTCAGGAGTTCGCCAATTACATGACATTTTGTTTATCATCTCCTCTGCTTCTCATGTTTATACAACTCAAATGAACTAAACAGGAACTATTCGTTTCTCTTCTCCCTTCCAGACCAGAAGTCTCATTATTACCAGGCCTCCTTCCAGATCCCTAGTATTCACTATGATCCTGATTTTTCAGTAGAACACTCAAAACCAGGTACTGACATGAAACAAAAAGTCAATAATGAGGTAAGTCTGAGATTTGCTGGTATCATTCCTAACCTGGCAAAACTATCGTGAAAGTTCAAGTAAGAGGTGAGTTGAGTGCACTACTGATACCACCCATTGTAGGGTTGCCAGATAGAATACAGAATGCACAGTTATATTTTATTAATAATTTCAGATCCTCCTAAAAATATCTTTATGTAGTATTTGAAACATGCTTGTACTGAAAATATCATTCAGTGTTCATTTAAAATTAAAATCTAACTGTATTTTTTTTGTTCATTCTGGTAATTCTAACCAACATTATGTTGGGAAGCCTAGAAAAATACATTGGAAAAAGGATAATTGCACCAGAGACTTAACAACATAAGCACAACAGAAAAATAGCTCAAATACAAAACAAGTGTTAGAATTATCTGGAAACATAACTCAATCATTCAGGCACAAGATTACTACATACAGTTTATTAAGTGCCCACTCTACAGATGACCCTGATATATTTCCCATTAGGCACATTATACCAAACATCTACTCTTGAAAATATACCACAGAAACACACAGACTAGCTGTTCTGAAGACTTCAGTTGTATACACAGTCCCTACTGAGCCTAACATTGACCAATCAACGACGGCAGATCATTCTTTCCAGGCTCAGAAATATTTCTTTAGCCATTTCACAACCCAAAGCAAAAGCTGATAAAATGAGTGGGGTGGGCATAACTTTTAAAAAATTCATCCTAAAGAAATTTTGATTGAGGAGAGTGGGGGAAGCAGGCCAGAGTATAATATATTTTGTTGCAAGAATCAATATATTGAGTTAGAGACAGCCCAAGCTTTGAAATCAGAAGCATCTAGATTCATATCCTAATTTTATCTTTTGTCAGCCTAAGAACATTTGAAAAGTTATTTGACCCCTCAAAGTTTCAACTACAAAATGGGAATAATTTCACCCATTTCCCAGGGTTATTTTGAGGATTACTAGGTGTAGTAAATAGAAAGTATGACAGGTAACAGCTGAATAAACGTTAGCATCTCTTTCCAGTGCTCTCACAGAACTTTTCACACATCTATGCTAGAGCACTTACAGCCTTATGACAACATTATTTTATGACTATGCCCCCTCGGGACTTGTGTCTTCATTTGTGCCGGGACTAAGACTATTTCTTCTTATATTTTTGGTGCCTGTCACAGTGTCTGCACATGGTAGAACCATAAAAATACTCATCAAAGAAATGACTAATAAATAAATGACCAACTTACTAGTATTGGTCCTGTCCCCTAGAGCACAAGTGGAGACAACATAAAGAAGGGCAGTGAAGTAATTTAGACTAGGAGTAGGCAAACTTTTTCTGTAAAATGCAGAATAGTAAATATTTCCATCTTTGCAGGCCACATAATGTCTGTGCAACTGCTCACTGTTGCCCTTATAGTGTGAAAGTAGCTATAGATAATACATACACGAATGAGTGTGACTATGTTCCAATAAAAATTTATTATGAACACCAAAAGTTGAATTTTGTAAAATTTTTAGTTGTCAGAAAATATTCTTCTTGATTTTTTTTTTAATTATTAAAAAAAAATTATGAAGACTGTTCTTAGATGATGGGCAATACAAAAACAAGTGGCAAGCCAGAGTTGGCCTACAGGCTGTAGTCTGCAGACCCATGATTTAGAATGCGGGTTACAGTTATAGCAAACATTTTCCTAGAAGAGAAGATTAAAACCAGTACCTAAAATGAATTGTATAGTTTCTTGTGGAATTTGATAATCAAGACTGTTTATGTGCTCAGTTGCCATGGATAATATATGGCTCATGAAGCTGTGACTTTTCTCTGTGAATTCAAGGGCAAAAAATGATGAAATTGGAAAGAGAATGGAAAGAAGCAAGCAGAAAACATAGATATAATATATACATCTGTATATGTGTAGATAGAATATATTTTACATGTATATAAAAAATGTAAACGTAAAATCTGGAAGCACATATGCCAAAATGTAAATAACAGTTTCTCTAGACAGTGATTGGATGGGGCAAGGGCAAATATAACCTAAACATTTGTACCCCCATAATACGCTGAAATAAAAAAGAATAAAAGTATCATTCAAAAAAAATTAAAATGATTTTAATGCTTTACATTACACTTTTCTGTATTGCTTGCTTTTAAAATCTTTTTACAATAAATATATATGTATTGCTTTTGTCATATAAATGTACCTGTGTGTATACACAAAACTATTTTCTTCAAAAACAAATATCCCTTTATAGTTAGTCATAAGGAAAACACAGTCATTTGTTTTGAATAACTATTGATATCTTAATACACCTGTGCCCTCCAGCCTATCCAATGTTATTGCATGGCAATTCACCAAAGAAAATCTTATAAATTAAGTTGGATGAGTGAAAAGCACTGTTTGACATACACCCAGCTTCACACTTTTGCAGCTCTTCTCTTTTGATTTATGGAACTATGCAGACTCAGGTTCACTTAAGGTTTAGCATCTAATTGTTTTTTTTTCCTGACAAGCCAGCTTGGCAAGCCACATGGTGATAAACAGGATTATAAGACCACAGATTCTGTAACAAGCTGTGGCTTTATTAAGAAATAATTTGATCTAGGATTTTATACCACAGAGAAATTATCCCACGTAAGAAGTCTAACGTGACACACTAGTGGCATTTACAGTCTTACCTTACTCTAAGGAATCCTTTCACGCATTTTTTGATTTTGGAGAAGTGCCCGACAAATATACATTCTCCTCCCCTCCCTGATCTACCGCAAGATCAAGGAGTGACCTAAAAAGTTTCATTAAAACCTAAAAATATGGTCTTTCAATTACATCCATGAGGATAACTGAGCTTGAATGATACTGAACGATCACTGGTTGATGCATATGTACATATCAAGCTTTTAAATCTCTGCACTTCCAAACCCATGTCTCTTTTATAACAGCTATTGAAATACCTAGCTTAATTCTACTCTTTATTTCTGCCATCTTTGACCACGTGATAAGTTGTTCAAATATCAACGTGCAGTTTTAGGGATGATGTTTATGACTACAAGATTATGCCCAAATGAGCTTTTGGGGAATAGCTGTAAACAAACATCAATATTAATGACATGTACATCACAGCAGGCTTATATAAGCATTTTTGTGATGTATAGAAATATCTGAAATTCATATTTAACGAAGATCTATTCTGTTGGATTTTGTTGTCTTTTCTCAGATAGATAAGATATTTCAAAGATCCAGTTTAAACCATCATTACATTAAGTCTCATGTCATCAACTTCAGGTAATCACAACTAATTAATTTGTATGATAGACAAAGATAACTTTGTATTATTTTGTTTTTCTTAAATTATTTGCTCTGTGGACAGGATCTAAAGATCTTGGATACAGCAAGAGCAAAAATAGTTTAATACTTTACATTTAATTGTTATTCCTTCTGTACAGAGTGCCTATAGTGAGAGTTTCTTGAGTAGTGATAATATATATTCTACTGATTGTCCTTTTAAAGACTTTTCATTTCAGATGAAGATTTTTCAAATCATTATTGCTCTCAATTTTACTTTAACGATATTATGAATTTTTGAAACAATATATATTCACATATATAGTATACTATATATGTGATATATATCACATACTATATATATATATAATTGGTGGATTTAACAAGTGCTTTTGATATTTTTTTTAAAAAAACAAAAGCTCTAGAACTATCAGGTACTCTCCCCTCCCTGAGTATGATCAAGTTTTACAAGGAGGGAATAATTTATATCTTAACACCTGTATGATATAAGGGGAAAAAAATCCATGACAATAAAATGCATAACATATTTATTTTGTATTTTCTTGAAGATATATTTAAGTAATAAGGTAGAACATAATAATTACTGTGGCGATGACCTCACTCATTCTGATGATTTTGTTTTACAGGCCAAGTAATGATAGTTTGGAAACAGATGTATTGCTTAAATTTCAGTCTACTTCTAACAATGCGGACACAATAAAAAGGCAAGCTGATAACATTTTCCATCAGCAGTTGAATTCAAATGAAAGCTTCTTGAAGATAGACACTTCATTACCTTATCTTAGAGGCAAGAAATATTACTTTCTTCCCTATTACCGTTAATCATTTTAACAGTCTTTTCATCTACAGAGAAAGCTTCTTTATTTCACCATACAATGAAACCACTTTTCATTTTAAGTCTCTCATTTACTTGATAATGAACAAATTCTCACACAATTGACACCAAAGATTATCTTCCTTTGGCTAGTGTGGAAATAATTATAAAGCAAGAATTGTATGACAATCCAACTATCACAGTCTTTCTTCATTTTTTAAAAAGATCGTAGTGGAATGGTTTGAATCAATTAAGCATGCATGAGATAAAAACCTCCACTCTGCTACTGATACACAATAGTAATCTATAGTGCCCGACTCCTTCTCTTACAATACTCTCTACGGTCTCAATCCAGAATGTGAGAGTGGTGTGGACACAGGAACCACAGTATGTGGATCACAAACTGGATTTGTGGAAGGAGGCCTGGCATTGTAGGTTACACCACCATACCCAGGATAGGATTGGCCGGGAACATGGAGAGAGCAGGAGACAAACAGACCCTGACATATCTGTCTCAGGTATAAAGACACCATCTCATTTGCAACCCAGACATAAAGAACTGGTCAGGGCCGGGCGCGGTGGCTCACGCCTGTAATCCTAGCACTCTGGGAGGCCGAGGCGGGTGGATCACTCAAGGTCAGGAGTTCCAGACCAGCCTGAACAAGAGCGAGACCCCCGCCTCTAAAAATATATATATAAAAAATTAGCCGGTCATGGTGGCACATACCTGTAGTCCCAGCTACTCGGGAGGCTGAGGCGGGAGGATTGCTTGAGCCCAGGAGTCTGAGGTTGCTGTGAGCTAGGCTGACGCCATGACACTCTAGCCCGGGCAACAGAGCCTGACTCTGTCTCAAAAAAAAGAACTGGTCAGTACATGTGTGAGGTATAAGACTAAACAAAGTTGACTGCAATACAAAAACTGTTGTTAGCCTCCTATGAATTAATTCTATATGTCCCGCTTTAAGTTGGTCCTGGACAAGAGATCTTAAATGTTGTATACTGCTTAATGGGCCACTGCTCTATCCAGACGGGCGAATGAGTGGCCCATTGCAAAGGTGCGGGTTGTATTGGATGCACCTGAGCAGCGGCCCCTAATGAAAGGCCGGGTAGTTAGAAGAAGATTCCATTGTTCTAGCAAATCTCGTCCCCATAAAGACTGGCTCTCTGGTAGGCAATGCTGAAAAGTGGACGGTTTACCAGGGGAGGATAAAGACCCCCTTTGAGAGGGGAGGAGGAGGTAGCTGCTCCTCCTGTTGAACCACAGAAGGTGACGGTGGAGAGAAGAGCTCAGGATTTGGGAATGTTACGGCAGGGGACACGGGCTCCTTCTCGGGGAGCAGACAGCAGAGGAGGACCGGGTTCCCACGGATGAGAACCCGCAGGAACACGCAAGGGAGTCGGTGGTGTTCGCACCAGACCCCATGCAGTCAACACGGCAAGGGGCCCGGAACCCCCTGCCTGAGATTCTTCTTAAAAACCTTCCCTGCTCCCAGAGCTCTAACTCTAACATTTCCTCATCTGGGAACCCGGGGCCGTGCTGTCTTACGGCGCATAAGAGTTGTTGCAAAGTGCGCAGATAAATCCTGATCTTTCGTCAGGTGCCGCCCGTGTTAGAAACCCCCTCCTGAAACCACACGCGGCGGTCCCTTTCCCAAAGCAGCGGGCGGGACCGTCCCTTACCGGGATGATTCTTCTTGCAGCGAAAACGCTCGCTGGATGTGCGGATTTCTGGGTCACCACTTGTTGGGGCTACTCTTCCGCTCCTGAGCTCGGTGCACACAGTGTTTAGAGAGAAAGGGAGAGACCAGCACCTAAAGGAGAAAATGGCGTCCTCTGCTAACTTCCTCCCCCTATTTATTCCCAAGGACACGTGCAAAGGGTCAGAGTCGTTTGCTGATTTCTTTAACAGCCTCCATGCAGGTCAGCTGTTTTCAGCTGAGCTTTGCACGCAGCACACAAGCAGCTACAGGCAGGTGTTTTCACCTGACCCTTCTTTCACCCTGCTCACGTTCTTCCCATCCATGCTTTCTTCTAGGGCCATCCCCTACACATGGGTTATTTAGTAGCGCGTTGTTTAATTTCCAAGTATTTGGAGATTTTCCCGTGATTGTTCTCTTTTCGACTCCCAGTTTGACTCTATTATGGGCAGAGCACTTACTCTGTATGGTTTCAATTCTTTTAAATGAGTTGAGGATTATGACCCGGTATATGTCTATCTTGAATGTTCCATGGGTGCTTGAAAAGAATGTATATTTTGCTATTGTTGTGTAGTATGTTTTATAGATGTCAATTAGACCCCATTGGTTGGTGATGTTTAATTCTGCATCCTTGCTGATTTTGGCTAGTAATTTTATCAATTGTTGAGACTGGGGGATGTTAAGGGACCCAACTATGGTTGTGGATTTTTCTTTATCTCCTTTCGGTTCTCTCAGTTTTTGCTTCATGTATTTTGAAACTCTGTTGTTTGGTGTATAAACATTTAAAATTGCTACATATTTTTGGCTGATTGATCCTTTTATCATCACATACTGTGTGCGCCTCTTTGTCCTAAGTGATTTTCTTTGCTCTGAAGTTTACATGATCTGATACCAGTAGAGCCACTTTTGCTCTTTTGGGATGGTTTCTATGATTTTTCTTTTTCTGTCCTTTTACTTTCAAGTTATGATATAGTTTGGATACTTATTTCCTCCAAATCTCATGTTGAAATTCAATCTCCAGTGTTGGGGGTGGGGCCTGGTGGGAGGTGTTTGGATAATGGGGGCGGATTCCTCCTGAAGGGCTTTGTGTCCTTCCCTTGACAATGAGTGAGCTCTTGCTTTGTTGGTTCGCCCTAGGGCTGGTGGTTTAAAGGAGGCGCCACCTCCTCCCTCTCTTGCTCCTTCTGTCACCATGTGACACACATGCTCCCCCTTTGGCACAGATCCCAGATGTTCAGTTCATTCGTTTCAGTCTATTTTAACTCTGTCTTTAGACGACATAAACTCTACTGACTTGTCTTCCTTGACTGATTTCATTGTCCACCATCTCCCCTCTACCACTAGTACCAACCAGCAAGTTGTGTTTTTTTTATTATTGCTATTTTGCTTATTGTATTTTTCAGCCCTATGATTCTCCATTTTTTATAACATCTATTTATTTGCTAAGATTTTCTATTTTTTCATTTGATTCAAGAGAATTTAGACTTGATTTCTGAATTTTTTTATGGCAGCTCTTTAAAATCCACATCAGATACTTCCAACATCTTATTCATCTCAGGATTGACATTGGTTGATTGTCATTTCTCATTCCGATAGTAGATTTCCTGATTTGGGGTCTGGCGAGTAATTTTTGTTTATATTCCGAACATCTTAGTTATTATTATATATTAGGAGGCTCCTGATCCTATTTAATCTTCTATTTTAGTAGGTAGTCAACCTATTTAGGTTTGGAGTGTCTATTCTCATTTACTTCTGTCATTTCAAGGACAATTTAGTTTTCAAATCCTTGCAATGATATTCTGGGGGCTTCCTCTCAATTCCTGCTGTCAGTGCCATTTGTGGGAGGAAAACATGCTTCTCTGGAATGCCTTGCATCAGTGGGCCACCTATTTGGAGAAGTGTACCAGGCCTGGGTGTCCTTATGCCATGGGGTAGATGTGGGTCTCTGCTGATACTGTCTCTGTGGGTGTACTGGTCTGCCAACTAGTGCTCTGGTTGTGAAGCAGGAATTGCAACAACCAAGGGCATCCTGCTGTCACTGCTGCTGGCAAAATGGACTGTCAGGGCTGGGCTGTGAAGTGAGGGGTTCGGGTTTTCT
>NW_012147842.1:350468-356508 GCF_000956105.1 Propithecus coquereli
AAATTTTTTTAGAGTTAAATGACACACACAAACTTTTATATAGAAACTTTGACATTCAGACTATAGTAGTATAATATTAGACAAGTATCTTTAAAGAGTACAAATGCTATTTTTCTGCAATAAATAGTGTACATTTAATGCTCAAAAATGTCAAATATCACTAAGATAAACTGCTATACATAAGAACATGACTTAGAAAAGTATGAGAAACCAAATTTTAAAGTGAAATTGCTTCAAATACGGTTGTTACATAATTTTTTTAAATGTAAATACTTACTTAAAATGTGAATAATCACATTTTATCAGTGTGAATAATCATTATTCTATTATATGCAATGTTAATTTCAATGAATTTTTTTTAATGCAAGTCACACTTATAAATGTTTCCATCTTTAACTGTGTGCCAAACATACCTACATATGTTTATAACTCTCTGGAAATAAGTATCTTATTCCTTTGTGGCAGGTTGTGGTTTAGGAAAGGAGTTGCCATCCGTGGAAAGAATCGCCGATGGTGATATTACAGAGAAATGCGACTGGCCGTGGCAAGCCAGCCTGCAGGTGGAAGGTGTCCACATCTGTGGGGCATCTGTGATCAGTGAGGAGTGGCTCTTGACTGCCGCCCACTGCTTCGACGTGTGAGTCTACATTCTGTACCCATAGGGTCACCAACTTCACCTCTTTTTCTCCTGTTTACCTCCTATAGTTCTTCTCTCTTTTACATTTCCTCCCTGAACATCTTAGGCCTCCCAATGCTACTCATGATAGTCTAGCAGGCTTTAGGAAAAATGAGAATTGCTGAAGAACAGCAGAAAAAATTAGAGTATCTCCAGCTCCAACTGAAAATGTACTATCCAGAAATCTCACAAGCCAACACTGCCAAATTAAACATGCCCACCCGTTTTCCTGAGATGTGTTGCAGATTTTTAAGGATTCTGAAAATAGCATCCTAACCTATAAATATATCTGATTATCCTAGATATATTTGGTGTTGTGAATATCTTTGGTGCTGTGCTTTTAGTTTTTGTATGTTTTTTGAAAATTTAACATATGGGACACTTGGAAATAATAAAGAGATGTAGTAACCCTAGTGGAATCATATTAAGTGGTAAAAATATTCTGGATAAAATGCCAAATAAAAAGGAAGCATGAAAATACAATATATAAAATATGGCTCCAATTTTACACTTCTATCTCTCTCTCTGTCTCTCTTTCTCTCCGTAGCTGTACATACATTTATATTAGTGTGTATGGATATGAGTATATATGTGTGTTTATGTGTATATATGTTCGTACATATATACACATTTATTTATATTTTCTTCAATTAATTTGTATCATTTTTATAATCAAAAATGGCAATAATACGTTGCTTCTTTTAAAAAGTACAAATGCCCCTCAAGGAGAGTAATTTAAGCTACCTTGGAATGGGGGAATTGTTATCAGCTAGATAAAAGCAAAGTATTCTTAGGGGACAAGACTCAGACAAGAAGATGGGAAGGTCCCAATCAACTATCACCTTAAAAAATTTGCCCTTCTCCCATACTTATGTCCCACGCCCATCCAGAGTCCTGGGCAACTTCAGATCAGAAATGAACCAAATGTACTCCTTTTAATCTGTGATCAGTTACAAAAACCCCAGACTATGGATGGCTAGTTTTGGAAGAACCCTAAACCCTTCCCTGATGAGAAGAAAGGTGCAGTCAATTATTGTTCACAAAAACTATGCTGCCCATAAACACGACGATGACATCGCTCTGGTGAAGCTCTCCACCCCCATCGTATTTTCCAACGAGGTGCACAGAGTCTGTCTCCCGGATGCTACTTTTGAAGTCTTGCCTAAGAGTAAAGTGTTTGTCACTGGATGGGGAGCATTAAAAGCAAATGGTGAGTATCTCAGTAAAACACCAAGCAAAAAATACAAGCCTATCCTTCGTTTGAATGGAGATGTGAAATAGAATACAAAATTAAGATATAGAAAATAAGATAAAATCAGATCTCTCATGATAAATATGGCAAAAACAAACGAAAAACAGATGTGATGAATTTCTGAAACTTTGGCTGTTACCATTACTATTATACAGTACCTATGTTTGTTGCCTTTTTTATGAATTATTTTGGAAACCAGTTAGAAGGTTATTTGCAAAATTTATTAAAGCACATTTTTTATATCATTTTTTTCTTTTGGACGCTGTCTTTCACATGTAGAGATTCTGCTATGTCTGCATGGTTCATAAATTGCACGATTTGCAAGCACTAGTAATGATAAGCTTCTGCAATGTATCATGCAACCAAACAGAAATAGCCTTAAGTGAGCAATATGAATGGCTGTTCTTTACCTAGCACTTACTAAATGGAAACTTTCCACTCCCTGGATAGTTTCTTCCTTGAATAGTTGATAGTGTAAAATAGTTCAATATGTTGTTAAGCCCTTGAATTGATTTTTTTAAAGTTGGCATTAAAGAATTATGAAAATTTGCAAAATTTAAAACCAAGCATCCTAGACTAATTAGCTAAATGGTTTAGAAATTAGAAGTAGTTGGAATACAGTTGATTAAAGGCTGAGAATATCTAAAAAATTTAAATGCTATCATAGATAGCAAAATAGATAGTATTGAATGTTGCTGAGGCATTTACACAAATAGTTTACATTGTGTACAAATCTCTATCAAGAGCAGTTGGTGAGCAGATTCCCTCATCCGGAGTATTTCAAACAGAATCAGAGATAGAGAGACAAGAAAGTGGTCACACAATGACCCTTCCATAATGACTTAAAGAAGAAATTCACTAAACCCTCGAAAATTTTTAATGACTGTAGAGAATTTGGACTTAGTTTTTCAGCAAGATAGTTAATCTTAAGTCAGTAAATTTACCCATTTTAAAACAGAGAATTAGATGTCTTTACTGTGAATGACAAAATCCCTAGAAACATAGATCTCCTCTTATAGAAGCTATTTCTCAGTATCCATCATTAACACTGAAGTGCAGCTTTAAGACCCTGAAGATGTAAAATATATAGACCTAATCTCTATATTTCATTCTAATAGCTTCCATTTATTAAAAACTGAATATGGCACGAGGCACTGTCATAACTGATTATATTCATTATTTTAACTCATAATAAACATGAGAGAAAGGCATAATTTTCTCTTTTTTACAAGTGAGTAAAATGATGCTTGGTAACTTTCCCAAGGTCATATGGCTTGCAAACTATGCAAATAGTGTTCAAACTCATATCTGCAACCTTTAAGACCAGGGCCTTTAAGCACAGAATTACCCTGACTCAGGGCTCAAATAAATAGCACTGCACTCCTTCACCCTCTCAATTGTCTTTGAACCTGTTGTAAGCAAAGCATTCATCTCTATATGAAGGATTAATAGTCTTTAAAATAGAATTTATTAAAGGGGAATGAGAATATAAGGGCTAAAACAATACTACATGCAACTAAATAATACCTTTTATATAATAATCAATAAATGTGTCATTAATTAATAAAACATGATCTATTTCTTATCTTAGTATTTGTTATTTACCCTGGCGTTTGTTATGAGTAGCAAGTTAAGCTATTGTAAAAGTAAACTTGATCTTTCTTATGAAGCAATAGGATTCCATCAGTATTAAAGTTACTTCCTGGTAGAATAGCCTTGTTCTATACTGCTCTTGCTAAAGGATTCCCAGTTTTCGAAATAGTTATGTTCTTTGTAAAGTGATGAGGTAGATTTCCAGGTAAGGTAAGGTAAGCAGTCACAGATTCTCCCAGGTGTTGAGAAATACCCGGGATTTATATCTAACATCATTCTCCATTTGACTATGTGATCATGGCAAGACCCCTAACCAGGTTTACATCAGTTTCCTCAACTGAAAAAAGAATATTTATATCTATCTTTGGTGGTTTTTGCAAGGATTAAATAAAATAGTAGGAACAAACAAGCCAAACATAGTACCCAGCATATAGAAGGCACCCAGGACATGTAACTTGATTCTGAGCATTGTCATTCAGCCCAGAATCCTACAACTTCAAGACTTAGCTTTTATTCACTGGTCCCTCCATAGCAAGACACAACTAACTATCACAGCAACAATGTAGAAATTCACCTATTTATTTTTTCTTTCTTTAGGCGCTTTTCCCAATACTCTGCGAGAAGTTGAAATAGAGATCATAAGTAATGATATATGCAATCAAGTTAATGTATACGGTGGTGCTGTCTCATCGGGAATGATCTGTGCTGGATTCTTGACAGGAAAGCTAGATGCCTGTGAGGTAAGAATAGACTCAAATCCACAAAAATGGGTCTGTGAAGTAGGGATGGCCTTATAGACCATAGGCCAATGTCATTTCACATCACTGCATGACATTAACTTGTGGGGAAGAGAGGAGGCTGTAAAAAGAGGGAGTGGAAGAACCGTGAGACATACTCCTCATGTAACACCCTATTGAGCAGAACCATCTGGAAAAAAATGTGTGCCAGCTACAAATTAGGACTCCAATTAGAGAAAAGTACTAGAAGCAGATAGTGGAAACCAAGTTAGGAAGCCATACTTGCTTCAAGGCGCAGTCACAACCAACAGTTAGGGATCTAATCCCTACTATCCGGAAGGCACTGGGGACAGGCTCTGCAGCCATCTCTAAGGCCAATAAAGCATCACTCCACCAGTGCTGCCTAAACCTTTGACTTTAAGCGGTGTACATCCAGATATGATTATACTATTTAAAAACATTACCTATAAAATTTGAAACTGGGTCCAACAGTTTAGCAATTCTTTGAAGAATTAAGAATGGCTTTGAGAATTTGACACATATTGTGCTTTTCTTTTTTTTTTTTAACATGCAAACGTGCCACTACTGATCTGCCATTGGCTGTCTGTCATGCGATGGTAATAAACATTCATTCACTTATTCACTCAAATTTCTTGTGAACTACAAGGTACTGCAGCAGTTACTGAAGGAAACATAAACATGTAAAAAATCGCAATGAATTTACAGTCTAATAATAGAGCACACAAGTAACTCAGGATCAGGTCGGGATCCTGGAAAGGTCAGGATTTAGCTCCATATTCTAGAATACAAGGTGTCCTTCCACTCACTTTATTTCCTGAGGAGGAGAGACAATGTGGGTGGTCCAAGATACAGCTGGATAATATTACTTAAAGGAGAAACATAAACAAATCTGGATAAAAGCAGATGTTCTCTTTCCATTGGTTCATACTGTCTTGCTTCCTTTAACCACTGGCACAGTAAAATACTGAGGACCTAAATTAGGATACGAGCCTAAGGGGAAGGAGCTAAGGAGGATTTCTTTTGGTAGACCAGGTTTTCACCCTCTGTCCCCCAAACGCAGAAGGGGACTAAGAAGTACGGGAGGAAAATGGAAGGGAAGCAATCGAAAGGCACAAGGCTCTAGAACCCCATGCCTGCTTTAAACAGGATTATTTCTTTTATTTAAAAACTCCATAATGGGCTTCCATATAATACATTTTTGAATGAATAAGTCCATTGCCAAAAGATAAATTTAAAATCATTTATCTAATCTTGGATTGAAGTTAACAGGGAAGTCCTCATGATTCACATACTTTAAACCAGTTCACTAGGTCGAGGGATTCCGCCTCAATTTGGGAGGAAAATCCTTTCAGTAATAAATAGTGCATGTTTGCTTGGAGTGTCTTTGCATGGCTTTCTCCTCTTGAACCCACCAACTGCCCAACATTGCAATGCCCAGGACTGCTTCCTATCAACTAGTGTGAGTGGAACAAGGTGAGATTCAAATTCAAACAAGAAATCGTTTCTAGCTAACAGTTAGAGGCTTCAAGGAGGAGGTGATGTTTCAGATGGGGCTCAAGGTCATCATTTATGTAAGAATTGGCCGCCTAGATTTAGGTTCAGTTTGTGGTCCCTGTTTACATAGAGCAAAACTAAAAATTTTATAAGGATAAAACTGAAACCTTAGCTTTGCTTATATTATATTATAGCTGAAATCATTCACAGGGACTAAGTAATAAGCTCAATTATCATATTAATACTAATGGTAAGTAAAATAGAATT
>NW_012147842.1:358049-362408 GCF_000956105.1 Propithecus coquereli
AATCAAGAAAGTGTCTTTGTACTAGTTTAATTATGATAAGATTGTCATTTTATATGTATTTAATTGCATATTTTATAGTATCGTACATGACCGTGGACTAGTATTTAACAAAAGTCTTTTTCTGTGCATCTAAACCTTTATTTCCACTCCCCCAAACACACGTTTACAATGAATTTAGTTAATGAGATAACTGCCGTGCTAAGATTTTCCTTGGGGTTTTATATCAAGTAAGAGTCTCCCTTGCTCCACATATTATACTGTATATATAAAAATATATTTATGGTAATAAACTCATTGTCTTTGAATCATGACTGTAATGGAGAGTTTCTCAACCTTGGTGCTATTGACATTCTGTCACAGATAATTCTTTGTTGTGGGAGGAGGAGAGATTACCGCTTGTCTTGCAGAATGCTTCCCAACGTTTCTTACTTCTACATACTCGATGCCTGTGGTTCCCACCACCAAACTGTAACAACCAAAAATTACTCCAGACATTGCCAAATATCCCCTGGAGAGCAAAATTAGCCCCAGTTAAGAATCACTACAATGGGGTCAGAAGTCAGAGGAAAAAAGTCACTGTTAAAAACCATGCACTCACAATGTCCTTTATTTTTTTTGTTTTATTTTATTTTATTTTTTTGAGACAGTCTCGCTCTGTTGCCCAGGCTAGAGTGCCGTGGCGTCAGCCTAGCTCACAGCAATCTCGAACTCCTGGGCTCAAGCAATCCTCCTGCTTCCACCTAGCTGGGACTACAGGCCCATGCCACCATGCCTGGCCAATTTTTTCTATTTTTAGTAGAGATGGGGTCTCGCTCTTGCTCAAGCTGGTCTTGAACTCCTGAGATCAAGGGATTCTCCTGCCTCAGCCTCCCAGAGTGCTAGGATCACAGGCTTGAGCCATCTCTCCCAGCCACTCACAATTTCCTTGCATGAGTTTGGAATGAGTACGGAAATATTTTTCTTTTTTTTTTTTTTCCTTTTAAAATGACAAATCCCTTGATGGAAATATTTTTCTTCTCTCCCTTTTTATAATGCTGATGCATTGAAAATGAAGAAATAAAATCTGTTATAACTACACTCATGTCTATACAACCCTAGCCAAATTAAGATCATTTGGAAACTGAACCTGGTTGGAGAAAGTTGAAAAAAGACCTTTGAAGACTGAGCTGCTATAGGCATATAGTTCATATATATATTAAACGTGAATATATAGTGAGTTATTTGTTAAATGCCTAAATCCTGAATCATTGCACCAAGTATACTCATTTAATATCTTCAGAATGCATAGATACTACTTCAAAAGGGGTTTTTGTATTTGGCTGAGGCAGAGGGCTCAGCTCGTCATTACTCATTAACACTGAAAGTGAAAAATAGAAAATTTCATAACATCACTAGGCACTAAAAGCTACACTGTCCAATATGACAGCCACTGGCCAAATGAGGCTATTTAGATTTAAATTAATTAAAATTAAGTAAATTAAAAATTCCTTGTCTCGTACTAATCACGTTTAGTCATTAATGTCATACTAATCACATATCAAGCACAAAATAGCCACGTGTGGCTGGTGGCCACCATCTTGAGCAGCACGTGGTCCACTAGTGGAAAGTGGGCTCTGTGTGAGCTACAACGGGCCCTCCAGGGACCCCCACGGGAGACTGAGTGATCACAAACGAGTTTTTCAACCTTCCTGTGAAAAAGATGCCAGAACTTCTCCAATTAATACTGTATTGAAGAATCAAAACACTTTTTTGTTGTTTTTTAAATCAGCAAGGTATTTCTTATAACCCAGAAAGATACATTAATGGCAACCAAGCAAAAGAGTAACAGCCAATGGAGGAACATCAGAGCGACTTAACCACACCTATTAAAAACAGCAAATTACAATTTAAGCAAGCAGCCAACCCAAATAAAACAAAAATTGGATTGCACAATACGTTAATGTCATTTCATTGTAGTTACAGCCAGGAAATGCAGAAACAGCAGGTCACCGGGACCCACGCTTGTTGCTGGAAGGGCGGGAAAGACACTTACACCAAATGTGTTACTATGCTGCCATCTGCTGGGCCGTGTTGCTTAAAAAATATAATTGATTGTATAGCTGACCCTTAAACAATATGGGTATGAGCTTACATATGGATTTTCTTCTGCCTCTGCCTTCTCTGAGACAACAAGACCAATTCTCTCCTCTTCCTCCTACTCCTCAGCCTACTTAGTGTGAAGACGATGAAGATTAAGACCTTTATGTTGATCCAATTCCACTTATTGAATAGTAAATATATTTTCTCTTCTTTATGGTTTTCTTAATAACAATTTCTTTTCTGTCTTTTTCTTAGAATACAGTATATAATACGTATACAAAATATGTGTTAATTGACTGCTTATGTTAGCAGTAAAGCTTCCAGTCAACCGTAGGCTCTTAGTAATTAAGTTTGGGAGACTCAAAAGTTATACACGGATTTTGAACTGCACAGGGGTCGTCAACACGAACCCCCATATTGTTCAAGGGTCAACTGTAATTTCATTTCAAGCTTTGAAGTTATATGAGCTGTTCACCAACATAGACAAGTACAAAGAAAACCTAGCAATCTCTCTCTGATTTTCTCCTAAGTAAATCAAAGTTTAAACTTTTGTACATCCTTTCACATTGTTCTCTCTGTTTATAAAAACATAAACAAGTATATCTATTCACTTAAAGGGCCTACCCACTTTTTGTTTCAAAAATAAGATCATTTGATAAATGCACACATACGTGTGTGTATGTCTGTGTATGCATATTGTGGAGGAGAAAGGAAAACTTGCCCTTTGCCCCCTAAAGTTTCACTGAAAGATCAATTCACAATAAGGCAGGTTAATAAGAGAAAGAGGTTACAAATTTATTTACTGTACTCATGGACAGAATCACAGAGTGATTACCCAATAACCCAATGGGATCCAGAAGTTTATATACCCTCATTTTAGAGGGGAGGGGGCCATGGGAAATATAGGTAATTTTGTTTAGGGGCAATAAATGGTTACTAGGGAGAATGAATAGATACTTGGGAGAATGAATGGATGGGGAAAACAGATTGATTCTCTTTGGAAATTAAATTAACCTGAGAGACAAGTATCATCTTTAAAATGGGTTGGGCCAGGTCTGGTTGCATTCTTGATCTTCTTTCCTGCAATATATTGGGATAACAGGGACGGGAAGGAAAGACAATTGTCCCTCTTAATAGGTCCATTTGGTTTTATGCAGATAGAGGGGCCCATTCCAACACCTGTTGATTTCAAGGGCCTGTAATACCAAGAAGTCATATTTTGGGGTGAAATTTCCTGAGCTCCTTCAATATGTACATATATTAATATGTATAAATATGTACATATATATTTTTTTTCAGCCAAAGTGGTGAACTAACATAGGACACTTGCTTCCTCCCCCGAATCAACCCCAAACTATAGAAGAAAGAGATAAACATGGAATCCAGGCTGAAACTGGGAAACTGAGGCTATCTCAAACTGGAGTGTGTAGGAAGGGTAGGTGGCTAAAACCTGGAGTGGAATGAGGGAATAGTTAAGAGAAAAGCTTTTTAAGTTTTTCTCTTGTGTGCTCCGATACACTGCCTTCCGCTATATTGCCTTGAGGCAGTGTTTACCTATCAGAAACTAGTCTCAGCAATCCAGGCCATCAATTTTGGAATTATCGGTATCAAAACCTACTGCGAAGAGAAGTTTCTGGAAAGGATAGCACTAATCAGCTGCTTTCAGGTATTTTCTTCTGACCCTTACCCTTCCAGACTTCCAGGGTTGGTGCATTAAAATTAAGGAAAACTGCTTCCTCCTGGTTCTACTTCACTCCTAAGAGTTTATCAGTGAAATTCCCACTGGAAAAGTCAGCTTCTGGAGGGTCAACAAACAGGAATGATCAATATTAGTTGTGTGGCCCCTGGGGCGCTCTACTGTAGAATTCATCCTCAACTTCTTCCTTAAACTCACCCTGACTGACACCGGCAAAGGCCTGACCTTTGGCCCCACCACAGTCCATGCTGCCAGATAAAGCAGCTAATGCCCAGGGAAACATGAAATCATGGTCCACAATAGTAGACTGACTTGTACAACTTCCTAGAAAAAAAGCCAATAGATGAGATAACATATAGCTTCTGAAGCAGAAGCATTAGAATAGACAAAGAATGTAAAATAAACATGATATCAATGCTTTAAAAAGATAAGGGAAGATATTAGCTATTTGTCATTGCTCACATTAATCATCTGAAATAAGAATAAGAATGTACAAAAAGAGAGCCAAATGGAAAAATTAGACTTGGGGCCGGGCGCGGTGGCTCACGCCTGTAATCCTAGCACTCTGGGAGGCCGAGGCGGGT
>NW_012147842.1:362939-365572 GCF_000956105.1 Propithecus coquereli
ATAATTAAAGAAGATTGAAAAATATTATATTAAAAAGGCTTGTAGGGTTCCAAATAGGAGAGAGAAAGAAAAATCCATACCTAGATATGTTGAAGTAAATTTTAAAATATCAAGTTAAAAACATTATATACCAGAGAGAAAGAGCAGTTCACCTGTAAAGTAGCAAAAATCAGATGACATCGCCCTTCTAGCAGTAATACTGGAAACAAGATGGTAACGGAGTAATATTTTTAAAGTGTTAAAAGAAAGGAACTATAAGCTACCTAACAAGGACAGTGAACACTGTCTAGGTGATGGGCACACTTTTAGCCCTGACTCAAGCATTACAAAAGTGATCCATGTAACCAAAAACATTTGTGCCCCTGGAATATTTTGAAATTTTTAAAATACAAAAATTAATGATTTTTTTAAAAAAGAAAAGAACTATAGACCTAGAACCAGTCATTTCTTAAAGCTCACTGTGGGTTCCTGGCTTTGGTAGCTAAGCACTGCTGCTTGGCCTCTATGATTTCAGGGCACCCTCATCTCTATGGATGATCCTAGCTCTGTAGCTGCTTCTCCTGCTGCCAACCTTCACCTGCAAAGGAGAGCCATTACTGAACTACTTAGTTATTCTCGAGCCCCTCTCACCAGCTCATTCCTAGTAGTTTTGGTAAACGGCATATCCTCTGGGCTTTTCCATGAAACATATCCCCTTGTGTGTCTTCTGGCCTCACACAGTATATCCATTCCAACATGCCTACTTCCCTCAGCCTCTTCACTTCTTTCTCCACTGTCCTCCAGGGCAACTGGGACATTTCACATTCGTTCCACCCTGGATATGGCTTCCTCTAGCCTGCTAAGAGCCACCCTAGCAGCAAGTTTGCCCAGTCTCCTTGGATCCTTGCTAGGGTATTAAATGCCATATCTTGAGAAAATGCTACTAAGCCAATGAAGTCTTACTTACCCAGTCTTCCATTCATTCCTACTTGATCAAGCACCCGTAAAACCTATTGTCAAAAGCCAGTACATACAAATTAATTCTCACAAGTTCTTCAGTGCATAGTCTCTATTCCTCCCTTATCAGGCCCAGCAGGTTACTAGCTGAGCTACTAGACTGGTTGTCAGTTGAAGAGGTGAAGATACCTCTTGAGGAGGCACCTGTTTCCTTGTAGGGGAAAGCGCTCTTGTAGCACCTTCAAGCGGAAGAAAGGCCAACCTTTAACAAAGAAAAAAGGAATTCCTAAGGAAAAAAAGAAGGGTCAAGGGAAGGGGCAAAAACAACCCCCCCAAAGAAAACCACCCAAGTGGCCCAATCCAAAATTCAAAGTCTTAGATTTTCCCAAGCAGGGTACTGACCCAAGCTTAGCAGATCTGCTTTGACTAAGCACTCAAACTCTGGGAATCTATTAAATCTTTAGCCTGTTGCTTAGCTGTGTCTATACTCTTCCTCTGCACGAGAAGCAAGGTTTTTGGTAACTGGTTTTCATACTTAGCCTTTAACTGATTGCAAATGGACCTTAGTTTCCCCTCATCCCTATGGAGGATGACAATGCGATGTAAAAGTAAGCAGCCAACTCCACTACCTTTGTAAAAGGCGTTCCTCCCTCCTGTCTTTCAACTGCCTGAACCGTCACACCTACAATAGTGTCCCCTCTACCAGGAAGCACCAGAAGCCCCAAGAAGCTTTCCCAGGTCACTGCCGGTGAAATCTTTAACAATGCAGCTGCCACTTTATGCCAAGGATTATCTGTGTCCCGCAGCCACTCAGGATGGCATCCTCTTTGCCCAAAAGGCAGTGAAGTGAATTAGTCTAAATTTTCTGAGACCACTCTATTAGACCCCAACCTGGTTTGAAGTGCAAGAAATTTATTAGAGAAAATTTATGTGAAGACAATGCTATGCTTGTTGGAGGAGTCAGAGAGACATTTCAGAACGCAGTGCAGGCCTGACCTCTGTGCCATGGAAAAGAAAGTAAGAGTAGGATATGAAGAATTGCAAATGGCAGTGCAGTTCCAGGAAAACTTGGCTAAGCCTATGAGGAGTCCTCAAGTTAAAGTTACCCATCAAAGGAATCCCAGATGTCCCGGGAATACCAACCTGAACATTCCTGCTGTGCTTACTCGTAGCTGGGAGGAGCCTGAGGCAGATTGGGAGATGTGGCCTTCGTGAATGCAGCCGTGGGCTCTCAGGACAGAAGCTGGGCCACCTGTCAACTATGTTCCCCAAGCACGAGATCTGAGAGGCACATTTCCATGATCACCACAACCACGATCCTTGCCTAAAACCACACACAAAGGTAGACTCCAAAAATGGACTACAGACCTAAGTGAGAAGGGAAAAAAATGATCATGTTAATACAAAAAAAATAAAAGAAAAAAATTCTTGCCCTTTAGGATAAGAGATAGATTGTTAAAGCAAAGCACAGGAAGTATTAAGTGTAAGGCAAAAAAAGATACATTTGACTATTGATTGTTTCTGTCATGCTGCTAACACTATGGATAGGATAGAAGATATTTAAAATGTCTAAAACTGACAAAGTAGTGATATTTAGAATATATTACTACAAAATACTCCTGAAAAATAAGGAAAACGGTAATCTCAGTAGAAATATGGGCAAAGGATATAAAAAGGTAATTTAGCCAAAAAAAAAA
>NW_012147842.1:366198-372067 GCF_000956105.1 Propithecus coquereli
AAAAAAAAAAAAAGTTATTGGAGACAGAATTTTGTTGAAATTGATACATGAGTGAAAATTTAAGTTTCCCAGTCATTTAATTTTTGAATATCAGTTGTGTCTCTTCTTTGAGCAGTTTTGCAAACTATTATATCTCTTTAATAGTTTATTTTTAGAATTTCTTTCATAACTTCTAATTTATGCTTAGCCACACTCTGATAGTTTGTAAAAGGAAAAAGTTGTAAACAATCTAAAGTTCTAACAACAGGAAATGCAAGCAGACCAAGATTTTTAAAAATACTCTTTAACTTTTTAGGAGTGGTTGACAGCAGGCAAGAGAGATTATGAATGTCATCTTTGTTTTACTTCATTATTTATTTTAAGAGTTTCTAGGAATTAAGACATAATAAGAAAAAATAGACAAAAGGTATATTAAAAATAAATCAAAATCAAACAAAAAAATGAGCTGAGAAAGTGTTATAAAAGAAAATGGCAGAGTAGGGGACTCCGGGGACTCATCCCTCCCCAGAAACACCAAAAAAAAAAAAAAACTAATAAAAACTGCCAGAATCAATTTTATTGAAACCCTGGAAGATAGTCAAAGGTTTACAGTGACCAAGTGAACATTTATCGAGAGAGAGGCCACTGAAGCAGGGTGGGAGATATTTATGGTGTTTTAACTTACCCTTGCCCCACCCAACTCTCTGGCAGGATGGCAGTCTTGAAGACAACAGCCCACATTCCTGTTGCAGGTTTCAAGTTCCAGGGGAATCATAGCACATCTTATTTCCAGGGAATTGTGTTTGTCTGTTTTAACGTATCTGGGGCTCTCTAAGATACTAACTCAAGAGGCTTGACTTTGTTTCTCCTAACTAGAACCCTTTGGTGGCAGAGAAGCAGCAACATGGAGTATGTTACTCTGAAACATGAAAAGGCTTATTAACAAGCTGGGGCTACCTGGCACAAAAGATAACTGTTGGGACAAACAGTAGGCACCTGGAAGCCTGGAAGGAGCAGGTGGGGAGTAAGATACTTCGGAGAATTGGGGCTTTGGACAGCTCCTGCATTTACTGGGGAATGTAGAAAAGCCACATGCATGCACAAAGCAGAGTGCATGCTCAGAAAAAACTTGAGAAGACCGTAATCTTTCATGGCTATTCTTTAGACTCAGAAAAAACAGGTTGTAAAGACTGAGGAAGAGTTGTAAATGGCCTGGCTGTGTTAAAAATGTGCTCCAACACAGAGCCAATTTGAAAAGACCTGGAGAATTGCTTTGTTTTGTTTTTTGGTTCCAAGCATTCCAGGAAATTCACTAGCTGATCACTAAGCTAAAGGAATAGAGACTTCAGGGGCCACAAATGACAAAGAATAGTCTTTAAAATAGTTTAGAAAAGTCACTAAACACACTGACAACTACAACTGCAAGCAACAACAAACAACTGTGGGGAGAGGGGATAATCTGATTCCCAGAGTTACCACATCATAATATTCAATATTCAGTTTTCTACAAAAAATATAAAGCATGCAAAAAGCAAAAAAGTACAGGCCACACTTGAGAAAGACAGAAATTAACAGAAACAAGTCCTGAAGAACCATAGACATTGGACTTAGTAGACAAAACTAAATCATCCCAATGACTTTTTGGCAGAAATAGATAAATCCATCTTAAAATTTATATGGAATTTCAAGAGACCCTGAATAGCCAAAACAATCTAGAGAAAGAAGAAAGTTGGAGAACTCACACTTCCTGATTTCAATACTTACTACAAAGCTACATTAATCAAAAGAGTGATATTGAAAGACAGACATAGACTAATGGAATAGAATAAAGAGTCCAGAAACAAACCCTCACGTAAATGGTCAAATGATTTTTGACAAGGGTGCCAAGATCATTCAATGGGTAAAGGACAATCTTTTCAACAAATAGTGTTGTGAAAACTGGATATCCACATGCAAAAGAATGAAGTTGTACCCTTAGTTTCTATGTACAAACATTAACTCAAAAGGGATCACAGATCTAAATGTAAGAGCTAAAAGTATAAATGTCTTAAGAGAAAACGTAGGAGACAAGCTTCATAACATTGGCTTTGGCAATGATTTCTTAGACATGATGCCAAAAGCACAGCCCAATAAAGAACAAATAGATAAACTGGACTCCATCAAAATTAAAAACTTTTGTGCATCAGAGGATAATATTAATATCAACTGAGTGAAAGGGCAACCCATGAAATAGAAGAAAATATTTGCAAATCATATACCTGATAAGGGATTAATATCCAGAATATATAAAGAACTTCTACAACTCAACAACTAAAAAACAATACATTCAAAATGAGCAAAGTACTTGAATAGCCATTTCTACAAAGAAAATTTACAAATGGCAGTAAGCACATAAAAAGATACTTAACATCATTAATCATTAGAGAAATGCATCAAAAACATAATGAGATATCACTTCATACACATTAGGATGGGGGAGAAACAGAAAATAACGTGTTGGCAAAGATGTTGAGAAATCGGAACATTTGTGCATTGCTAGTAGGAATGGAAAATGGTGCAGTTGCTGTGGAAAATGATATGCCAGTTGATTTCTCAAAGTTAAACATAAAATCATCATATAAGCCAGCAACGCCACATCGGGGTACATATTCAAAAGAATTGAAAGCAGGGACACCATGTCCATAGCAATGTCATTCACAATTGTCAAAAGGTAGAAGTAACCCAAGAATCCATTAACAGATGAATGAATAAACAACATGCATGTGTGTGTACACACAATGGAACATTATTCAGATTTAAAAAGGCACATGCTACGACATGAATAAACTTTGAGGACAATATGCTAAGTGAAATAAACCAGTCACAAAAAGACAAATACTGTATGATCCCACTTATATGAGGTAGTCAAATTAATTTCACAGGAAGTACAATGGTGGTTGCCAGGGTTGGAGGGTAGGGAGAATGGGGAGTCAGTGTTTAATGGATACAGAGTTTCAGTTTGGGAAGACGAAAAACTCTGGAGATAGACAGTGGTAATGGCTGCAAAACAATGTGAACGTACTTAACACAGTCCACTGTTCAGTTCTTGTTTGTACCATATAGTAAGGGGCATTTTACACACATTGTTTCATTTAATTCATACTATAGTATGGAAAGCTATTATTAATACCATTTACACATGAGGAAGCTAAGACTCAGAAAGGCCAAACGGCTATGTGGTACAGCCAGGATCTGCAGGCAAATGTATCTCCCTCCAAAGACTGAGCTCTGTTTACAGGGCCTTCTGCCACCCACAACAGAAGCTGCCATTTATTGCCAGGCAGTGTGTTAGGCAGTTTCACACACATTATGCCATTTATTCTCACAAAAGTCCTGCACATAGATGGTATCAATTCATTCTACATGGGAGAAAAATGATGCTCAAAGGGTTTGAGTAGCCTGTCCAGATTCATATAATTGGCAGGGAGTCAGAATTCTGTTCCAAGTACATGCCCTTTTCATTATTCAGTGAAGCACTGTTCCAGAAAAAGGAAAAAGGATGGAAAACAAGGAAAGGAAGGGAAAGGAAAGAAAGAATGTAACTATGTCTGCTCGTTGTATAGTTCAATAGCATGACCTTCACTAAGTTTTTCTCTGTTAAATATTAGGTAAGAAAACATGTGCAAATGATCTAAAGTCCTAATAATAGCCAATATTTCTGTAGTGCTTCCATTTCAGGAGGCATTATTCTAAACATTTTACATATACAGTTTTATTTACATTTCACAAAAAACCCAGCAAGGAAATTACTAGTATTACTTCTATTTTACAGACATGGTAAGAAACTGTAAGATTTGAATCCTGGCACTCTGACTCTAGAGTCGATGCACTTAAAGCACGGTGCTGTACTGTTGAAGATTATTTCAAATGAACTTTCTGTAAGTGTTAGATGCAATGACTGCTGAAAACCTTTATCTGAAGTAGTGTTTCCCTTTAAATGGGTACCATTTGGTTGTAAAAGTATAACCAAGGGTAAACACTGAATATTTTCACACATCATGCAACTGTTAAAAAGAATAAGGGAGATCTGTGTCTCCCAGAATAGAAAGATCTTCAAAATATTAAGTGAAGTAAAACTGAATTGCACGAGAATGCGTGTATGTTTTTCTGTGGATATGTGTTTATGTTTGCACGTGTGTGTGTGCGTGTGTATGTAAATGTCTATAATGTTCTCTGAAAGGATGGACCCCATAGTTGCTTCTGAGGAGAATAAAAGGGACCATTGTTATGGCCTGGTCAAACAGGGCTTCAATCTTATTTCTAAGGTTTCAATATTTACAAAGAGCCTGTATTCATACATTGTTTGTCTAATTGAAAATATTTTTTCTTCTCTTTTGGTTTTCTTCATTCTGATAAATGCTGCTATACCTATGTTTATTACACTAAGTCATTTTGGGAAAAATCTGGTTTGATATTAATAATTTGTCTACACTCTCAGTGGTACATATTTTTAAAAGAAAAAATTATTACATAATAATAAATTCACTACACCCCAGTAATACATGGAGGTATCTGTTGTTCAATAAGAATTTAAGGAGTATTTCTTGAGTTATACTATATGTCTAGGTTTTAAGATCTGATTGTTTTTATTCAGAGCTTTTATGTGAAGGTTTCTTTAAGACATTTGTATACCTCCCAATAATCTTCTTTAAACTCTTAATCCTAGAACATTCCTAATATATTTCTCATTCAAATCCTTGCAACCAGCTTCTCCTTTAACAAAATTAGTCAATACCAAAAAAAAAAAATATATCGCTTTCTTGTTGGGACTATACTGTCTCTGGCTGTTTTCTTCAAGCTATTCCATGGGTTGAGGCTTCTCTGTTCAGACTTGTCAAACTAGTTTCATTTCATTTCAACTACTTGTAATTTGTTTCCTTATTTCTTCTAGCCGTAGACTTCTACTGTATGTAGAGATGTCATACAGTTGTTTAGAAAGTTGAGTTTGGTGGGTGCAGACCTACGAGATCATCTTCTTCCTCCTGCCCATGATGTATCGGTGAGTTCAGTTTTGCTTTGTACACGGCTCGTTTGCTGTACTGTGTGTCAGTGGCCAGGTTCCCGACGTGTCAGACGACTGCTGAGGAGGTTCCATCTGCATTGGATCTTGTAAGATTTCTGGAATTGTTATTGGATTCTGGATTAATCAATCTTTGTGTTTGAAATCAATGTTTTTGTATAAAAAAATCATTGTTAGCATTACTTCATGTGGCCAAGTTCAACAGCTAAGCTTTTAGAAAAAGTTAATGGAAAACTATGTTACACTATGTCCTGATTGATTCTGATTTTATTATGTGGGAGGAGGGTGTTCATTTGTTTTAAAACAAGCCTTCTTTTGGCTATCTAATAAAATTTAGCTTCTATAATACTTTCCCTTTAGCTGTTTTTCCTTGTACCTTATGGTCAGTTCTCGTGGACTAACAGAGGTGAGCAGCTGCAGAGACATCTGCCTTCGTTGTTGAAGATCCAGGATTTCCTAGGGGGAGAATGAGGAAAAAGGAGCTCAAGATTGAGAAAACATGTCTATTCTCTAAAAATTCTTCCTATTAAATTTTGAAGAAAAAGAAAACTATGAATTAAAATAGTGATTTTAAACAGCCACGATGATAACAATATTTCACCATTTATATTTATATTTTGCCATTTTTGAAACATCTTTTTGGATGTTATTTCATTTAATAGCCAAGACAGCCTTGTGAGCTTAGTAGAAGTATCTTTAACGCCCATTTTAAAGTAAGGTACCTGAGGAAAACAGAAGTTAGAGGACTTTTCCCATTTACAGGGCTGTCAGATGCCAGAATCCGAGCTGTAAATCCTTAGAGTCCTAAACTTCTTAGAGTTCAGTCTTTCT
>NW_012147842.1:372117-379250 GCF_000956105.1 Propithecus coquereli
TATGAATTAAAATAGTGATTTTAAACAGCCACGATGATAATAATATCTCACCATTTATATTTATATTTTGCCATTTTGAAACATCTTTTTGGATGTTATTTCATTTAATAGCCAAGACAGCCTTGTGAGCTTAGTAGAAGTATCTTTAACGCCCATTTTAAAGTAAGGAACCTGAGGAAAACAGAAGTTAGAGGACTTTTCCCATTTACAGGGCTGTCAGATGCCAGAATCCGAGCTGTAAATCCTTAGAGTCCTAAACTTCTTAGAGTTCAGTCTTTCTCATTTGCTACTGCAGCCTGTCTACACGGCAAGGATACCACCCAGGGAATTTCAGAGATGAGAATTTGATACTAAATTGGCCACAAAGTTACTGAACTTCACTGGGCTTCCTTCCCCACTTCTAAAATGCATTGCTCATGTCAGTCCTTCAGTGAGCACGTAGTGTCAGAGAGTCCCTTTGAGATTCTTAGAAAGGATCTACTATGCTTCATACATAATCAGCACTCCATAAATATTTGTTAAACAAATGAATGCTCAAACAAATGTAAATAGCTAGCGTTAGTGTTTTCCTTATTGATTAAAATTCATTGAATATAAAAATGCATATCCTGTGTTTATGGAAGTCATGATATCATAAAACAGTATTTCCAGCTTTTAATATTTCACACCCCCAAAATTATTCTTGTAAAATATTGTCTCACAATTACAGGCACCAAAAGTGCTCTTTTCTTATGAGCATCCATGTATTTATAAGTGTTTGCAGTTTAAGAGAAGTAAGTTACAAGAGTAATATTGGTGGTCAATACCATTGTTCTAGGCACCCATGACACATGTTGGTAAAGAAAGGAGACAGGGGAAACACTGAATTCTTATGGTTTCTTTAACCTGAATTAATGGAATACCACTCCAGGATTTGGAGGATTTTCAAGAGATGGCAGGTCACACAAACAGGCAGGCTTGGGATTGAGGCAAAGCAGATACTTAATAATTATTACGACTTCCTATGTCTTACCTACATATGGGTTTGTGGCCCTCTTCCTATATTGCAGGAATTGTTTCGACTTTTGTGTGAATCTCTGTTTGAATTTGCCTTTAGGAATATCTATGTTCCTAGTCTTTTCTATACATTTATTAGTTGGGTGATTCACTCACTTGAAAATCTCAGTTTTCTCCATTATGAAAGATAAAATGCCAAATGATTTCATCTGAGATTGTTACCCTTTTCCCAGAAGTCGGGTCTCTCTTTCCATAGTTCTTTATTTTAGGCATTACTTAATAACTGCCAAAATTAGACTCCTCTTCATTATCACTTTTAGAGAAAAAAGTAGTCCTGTAGACTACTAATAGTAGTTAATACCTTCGCAAGTATTCACATTTTATATTTTAATTTCATTTCAGATAACTGTTTCAATCAACTTTTTCATTTGCCATGACCATGCCCTAATATATTCCAAAACTATATCTTTAGAGATAAAACCAAAATGTCAAAGCAGAGCTTCCATATTTTTTACTGATTGCTGAACTTGGTATAAATTATCAATTAAATATTACTTTTTTGTTAGTTTTCATCAAACTCATAGTGCTTACTATGTGCCATATACACATTATATTAGCTCTTTCAATTTTTCTGACAATTCTATGACTTAGGTACTATCATATTATCTCCATTTTGTAGATGAAGAAAGTAACAGCCCTACATCACAAAGTAATGATGAGTGGAGGAGCTGGGCTTTGAACCTGGAAAATAGAGCCAGAGCCTGGGTTTAACTAATAGGATATCTTGTTTTTTCTTCTTTTTGAAAAATTTCAAGAGAAAAATAAACTTTTTGTTTTTTTTAATTTAAAATTTGACTAAAATGTTCACAGTGCTGGTTACTCCATAAAGTTCTATCTATAGTCAATCAACTGAAATATGTGTTCCTATCATTGAGATTTAAAGACTGATTTATAACATCCTCTTTTCTGTTTTGTTTTCTTTCTTTTCCGATTGTTTGACATTTAGGGAATAATATTTGGTAGATAAAAGAGGAAGGATGGCAGGTATGTGTATAAAGTTCTTGAAAACCAAGATTGTAGGAATTTATGATCAGGTAAGTATGATTCTATAGTGGGTGGTGATTCATCGATACTGTAATAACAGCTGCCATTTATTATTTATTTATTAAATATGAATCATTTTGCATGCATTGTCTCATTTATTCTTCTAATCCTCATGAGTTAGGCCCTATGATTATCCCATATTACAGAGGAAAAAGTTGCCCTAGATCACAGAGTTACTAGAAATTAAACTGAAGCTATCCATACCTTCCTATCACCAACACATTCATAGATGTGTTTCTTAAGCATCTTGGGCAATGACAAGAAATTGACCTATTGGGGATACAAAAATAATGTAGGTAATACCAAGATGCCTACAGAAGCTTGTTCCAGGCAGATGAAGAATTAGAGGAATTTTTAAAAACCTTTAACTCTCATTTTTGTTAACTTACTGGGAATTTGTTATTTGTGCTATTTTAAATATTATCAGAAAAGTTTACGATACTGTATTACTTTTGATCTCACAGTACAAATTGCTATATCATGAGTTGCATGAGGGTAGAAACCATGTCTTATTCACCCCTGCCTCCCTAAGCCCAGCATGATGCCTAAAACACAGTAGAGGCTCAAAAAATTGTGGAAAACAAAAATGGGCGGATGGATGGATGGATGGATGGAAAGGTATTTAAATGGATAGATGGATGGACAAATGAAAGAACAAAGAAAGGATAAGAAATATTACAATGGCTGGTAAAATCTTAGAGGTAGTTTCTTAGGACAATATTTATGTTGTACAAGGATCTAATACAGTCATTTGAATACATACAATTTATTTTGCATACAGGCAGATCATGTCAGCCTGGGCCTTAACCTCAAATCTATTCATACCTTTTATACTTTCATTTTTTGTATTAATTTCTGGAGTACGTTTGCAATTTTATTACATGCATAGATTGCGTAGTGGTATCACTACCCTAAAAGTCAAGTCAGGGCTTTTAGGGTATCCATCACATGAATAACAGACATTGTACCCATTAACTAATTTCTAATCATCCACCCCCTCTGTCCCCCTCCACCGCCCTTCTGAGTCTCCATTGTATATCATTCCATTCTTTAAGTCTATGTACACACATTTTTTAATACCCACTTATGAGTGAGAACATGTGATATTTGACTTTCTGTGCCTGCCTTGTTTCACTTAAGATAGTGATTTCCAGTTCCATTCATGTTGCTGCAAAAGAAATGATTTCATTCTTTTTAATGGCTAAATGTAGTTTATTGTGTATATATACCACATTTTCTTTATGTATTTTTCTGTTAAGGGACACTTAGGTTGATTCCATTTCTTCGCTATTGTGATTAGTGCTGTGATAAACATGCAAATGCTGATATATTTTTGATTTATAGCCAGTAGTGGCATTACTGGATCGAATGGCAGTTCTATTTTTAGTTCTTTGAAATATTTCCATACTGTTTTTATAGAAGCTGTATTATTTGCATTCCCACCAACAGTGTATAAGAGTTCCCTTTTCTCCACATCATCACCAGCATTTGTTGTCTTGTCTTTTTAGTAATAGCCACTCTGCCTTGGGTAAGATAATATCTCACTGTAGTTTTAATTCACATTTCTCTGATGATTAGTAATGTTGACCATTTTCATATAACTGTTGGCTCTTTGTATGTCTTCTTTTAAAAAATGTTTATTCATGTCCTTTGTCCACATTTTAAAGGGATTATTTAGGTCTTTTTATTGTTGAGTTATTTGAGTTTGTTACTGATTCTGGATATTAGTCCCCTGCTGGATGAATAGTTTGCAATTATTTTCTCCCATTACGTGGGTTGTCTCTTCACTCTGTTGATTATTTCTTTTGTTGTGCAGAAGCTTTTTAGTTTAATTTTCACCTATCTATTTTTGTTTTTGTTTCCTGTGCTGTTGAAGCTTTAGTTATGAATTCTTTGCCTAGACCAATGTTCAGAAGGAATTTTCCTAGGTTTTTTACTAATATTTTTATAGTTTTGGGTCTTACATTTAAGTCTTTAATGCATCTTGAGTTAATTTTTGTGGAAGGTGAGGGATAGAGGTCCAGTTTCATTCTTCTGCGTATGGCAATCCAACTTCGCCAGCATAATTTATTAAAAAAAAGCATCCTTTCCCCAACGTATATCGTTTCCGGCTTTGTCAAAGATCAGTTGGCTATAAATATGTGCCTTTATTTCTGGATTCTTTATTCTGTTCCATTGATTTATGTGTCTATTTTTATATCATTACCATGCTATTTTGGTTATTATAGCCTTGTAATATAATTTGAAATCAAGCAACATGGTACCTCCAGTTTTATTCATTTTGTTCAGGATAACTTTGGCTATTAGGGCTTTTGGGGTTTCAATGAATTTAGAATCATTTTTGTCTAATTCTGTGAAAAATGATGTTGGTATTTTGATAGGGATTACATTGAATCTGTAGATTGCTTTAGTCAGTATGATTATTTTAATAATATTAATTCTTCTGATCCATGAGCATGAGATAGTTTTCCATTTGTTTGTGTCATCTACAATTTCTTTCATTGGTATTTTGTAGTTTTCCCTGTAGAGATCTTTCACTTCTTTGGCTAAATACATTCTTGGGTATTTTATTTTTATTTTTGGTAACTTTTGTAAATGAGATTGACTACCCGATTTCTTTCTCAGATAGGTTGTTATTGGTGTATAGAAATGCTACTGATTATTGTAGGTTGATTTTGTATCCTTCAACTATTCTTAATTCATTTATCAAATCTAAGAGTTTTTTGATAAAGTCTTTAGGTTTTTCTAAGTATAAGATCATATCATCGATAAACTGGGATAACAACTTTCGGTTCGCCAATTTTGATGCATTTTATTTCTTTCTTTTGCCTGGTTGCTCTGGCTAGTACTTCCAGTACTATGTTGAATAGTAGTAGTGAAAGTGGACATCCCTGTCCTGCTCCAGTTCTTAGAAGAAATGCTTTCAACTTTTCCCCATTCAGTATGATGTTAGCTGTGGATATGTCATACATGGCCTTTATTATTTTGAGATACATTCCATCTGTGACTAGTTTGTTGAGGTTTTTTAGCATTAAGGGATGTTTAATTTTATCAAATGCTTTTTCTGCATCTATTGAGATGATCACATCATTTTTTTTTCTTTTTTTGAGACAGAGTCTCACTCTGTTGCCCTGGCTAGAGTGCCGTGGCATCAGCCTAGCTCACAGCAACCTCAAACTCCTGGGCTCAAGTGATCCTACTGCCTCAGCCTCCTGAGCAACTGGGACTACAGGCACGCACCACCATGCCTGGCTAATTTTTTCTATATATTTTTAGTTGTCCAGCCAATTTCTTTCTATTTTTTTAATACAGACAGGGTCTCACTCTTGCTCAGGCTGGTCTCAAACTCCTGAGCTCAAACAATCTGCCCGCCTCGGCCTCCCAGAGTGCTAGGATTACAGGCATGAGCCACCATGCCCAATCTGAGCACATCATTTTTGTCCTTGATTCTATTTATGTGACGTATCACATCTATTGATTTGGATATGTTGAACCATCCTTGCATTTCTAGTATAAAACCCACTTAATTGTGTTGTATTATCTTTTTAATGTGCTGTTGGATTCAGTTTGCTAGTATTTTATTGAGGATTTTTGCATCTATGTTCATCAGGGTTATTGGTCAGTAGTTTTCTTTCCTTGTTGTGTCCTTGTCTGGTTTTGTTATCAGGGTGATACTGGCCTTGTAGAAAGAATTAGGGAAAATTATCTTCTTCCAATTTTTAGGAAGAGTTTCAGGAGGTTTGGTATTAGTTCTTCTTTGTATGTTTGGTAGAATTCAGCTATGAGTCCATCTAATCCTGGGCTTTTCTTTGTTGGGAGATTTTTAATTACTGATTTAATCTCACTACTTGTTATCAGTCTGTTCAGGTTTTCTTTTCTTCCTGATTCAATCTTCGTAGGTTGTATGTTTCCAGGAATTTATCCACTTCCTCTAGGTTTTCTGGTTTGTGAGTGTATAGTGTTCATAACGGTCTTTGATGATCTTTTGCATTTCTGTGGTGTCAGTTGTAATGTCTCATTTTTCATTTCAGATTTTGTTTATTTGGGTCATCTCTCTTCTTGTTTAGTCTAACTAGTGGTTTATCAATTTTGTTTATCTTTGTAAAGATCCAACTTTTTGTTTCATTGATCCTTAGTATTATTTTTTCAGTCTCTATTTCATTTTGCTCTTCTCTGATCTTTGTTATTTCTCTTTTTCTGCTAATTTAGGGCAGAATTTGCTCATTTGTTTTTCTAGTTTCTTAAGGTATGGTGCTAGATTGTTAATTTGTAATTTTTCTACAAATGTTATAAACTTCCCTGTTAGTGTTGCTTTTTCTATATCCCACAGGTTTTGGTATGTTGTGTTTCCATTTTCATTTGTTTCAATTTTTCTTTTTTTTGTTTCCATCTTAAATTTTTTATTGACCCAATGTCATTCAAGACCAGGTTGTTTAATTTCCATGTGTTTGTATAGTCTCCAGAGTTCCTCTTGGTGTTCATTTCTCATTTTATTCCACTGTGGTCTGAGAAAATAACTTGATATGATTTCAACTTTCTTAAAATTTGTTGAGACTTGTTTTGTGGCCTAACATATTTTCTCTCTTTGAGAATGTTTCATGTGCTGATGAAAAGAATGTATATTCTGTACTTGTTGAGGAGATGTTCTATAAATGTTTGTTAGATCCATTTGGTCTAAATTTCAGTTTAAGGCCAATGATTCTTTGTTGATTTTCTGTCTTGATGATCTATTTAATGCTGTGAGTGAGGTGTTGAAGTCCCCCACTGTTATTGTATTGCTATGTATCTCTCTTTTTAGGTATAGTAATATACATTTTATAAATCTAGGTTCTCCAGTGTTGGGTGCATATGTATTTAGAATTCTTTTATCCTCCTGCTGAATTCATACCTTTATCATTATGTCATGACCTTCTTTGTCTCTTTTTACTGTTTTTGACTTAAATTTTGTTTTATCTGATATAAGTGTAGCTATTCCTGCTCATTTTTGGTTTCTGTTTTCATGGAATATATTTTTCCACCCCTTTACTCTTAGT
>NW_012147842.1:380609-383539 GCF_000956105.1 Propithecus coquereli
GATATCTACCTCCTTGGGAAATTTCTCATTCATATTCTGCATTGCTTTTCTGAGTTCTTTGTATTGTTTTTCAAATTTCTCTTGCATCTCAATGTGCTTCACTAAAATCAGTATTTATAATTCTTTACTTAGGATTTTGAGAATTTCTTTTTGGTTAAGATCTATTGCTGGAGAATTATTGTGTTTTAGGAGGGATGACATATTAGCTTGTTTTTTCATGTCTCTTGTCTCTTTACATTGACTTCTGTGCATCTTATGTAACAATTGCTTTTTCCTATTTTTGAATTTACTTTTGTTGATGGGGGATTTTTTTCCTGAAGATGTGAGTGTGATGTTGGCTGGGTAGGGCCCTTCGGTTTTACTTCTAGATATTTAGACATCTAGATACAGAAGGCTCAGTGATCCCCAGGAAAGTACAATGCAAAAAGGACTTTAACACAGTGCATGCAGTCGTGAATTCTCTGTATGATTTCTTTTGCTATAAACGGCGTTAGTGGTATCTGCATTTTCCTCAGTGCATTAGGGTATGGTTATTGGTGGTCAGTGTATTAGGGTGTGGTTATCAGTGGAGGTTGTGGTGAAGTTGTTCTGAGGACTGGAATGCCAGATGGGCCCATCTTCAGGTTTTAGTGGTAGTAATAGGTAGCCCTCCTTCCCTCTACATGACCTTGGCTACTATTATGGGAGCTTCTCTGGGGATGGGGAAGAAAGTAATTCTAATTTTTTGAAAGTAAGTGAAAATTCAAAGCTAATGGAAAGTAAAAGATATGAAATCCAAATCAAATTCAAGACTTAACTACAATGAAGACTGGTGGAACTTCTGATCAGTAAAACCACCTCTACCCTCATTTCATAAAATCCCTCACTTACCTTTTATGGTGCTTGAAATTCCACAAATTATTCATTTGGGTTAATAGGAGTCCTTGTCTGAAAAAGGAAAAAAAAATCTTTCAAAAGGCAATTTGATATCATGGACTTCTAAGTCATAGCAGCCAAAGTTAAATTCTAACTCTGCACACTGGCTACGTGAATTGAGCAACTTATTTATCTCTCAAGGCAAGTTTTTCACCTTTAAAACAATGACAAATAATTCTACTGACCAGAGTGTTTGAAGGATGAAATGTAATAAGATATCAACAACCCCTACAAAGTCAGCACTTCCTGGATAGCAGCACTGTATCCTATCATTTTTGTCATTAAATGGTCATTCTAAGAGTCACAGAGTACTCAGACAGATATTCATGTATCAGAGTACATTGAGCACCACAAAAGGTTGCTTTCCTTATGGAAAATGACTGAGTTCAGCAGCTCAAAGGGAACCACGATTTTCTTTGGTGAAAGGAGAATTAGCACTTTGATTCTATAAGAACTTTCTTTCAGGGATGGGCCCCAGGCTACGAAAAGGGGAGCAAAGTTTTCTGCATGAAAAGGCTCCCTGGAATTCAGTACCTTTAGCATCTTTGTTCACTTACATTAGGAGTTAAACAGACTGGCAGTTTGGCCTGGGAAGCTGATCACTAATTCTTTTTAAAATTAGATAGTGTATTTTGAAATTCTTTGTGAAGATTTAGGGGAACATAACCTGTCTGTAAGTTGCCATTCGTGCACCTACATTTGTATAATGATAACATATATTTACAAGAAAGCAGAACAATAGCCCTGAAAGAGAAAAGATTTGGAGCTTTTAGATAAAATGATAAAGAGCATGTGGTTGAACACGGAGCAGCCAAAGTGGTTACCTGCAGGGGAGGCTTTTCTAGAAGCAGGAAGATCCCTGTGGAGTAGAGGTCCATAATGTCTTTTGCTTGACTGCAGTCATCTTTGAACTCACATATATAGAAGTTGCCAGCTCAGAGCTTCGTTACTAAGGAACTGCGCATCCCAACTCTGATCATTAACAATTCTTCCTGCTCCATATATTCTCAAAGTGTGTGTCTTTCAGCCTGCAAGATCGCAGAAAGCAAAGTCACAAAATCAGTCAAATTATCACCATGTTTTCATTGACAATATTTTAGAAAAAACATGCCACAAATACACCCTTCTAAATACTGAATAATTAAACTTAATGACGGTGTAATCAATACGATAAATTGGATTTCATGGAGATTACAGGTTGTGTTACTCTGAATAAGGATCCTCTTTACTAACTCTTTCCTTAAAAGAATGCAGAGTGCCAATTAGGTCATGATCACAGACCACTTTTAGCTTTCTTTCCATTTTAATTTCCAAAAGTTCATTTTATATTTCCAAAATTATCTCATGAATAAAATATCCCTTAATCTTCTTTTAATTTTATGCCTAACATAGAATTCCCTTTTCATGAAATAGTTCCCCACCACCCCCTCTACAAAAATTAAAGAGGATTTGAATCTCACATGCTTTCTTTGAAGGTTATAGAGTTCTGTCCATTTTCATGAAAGACATATTTTCAGTTGTGGTAGACAGAATTCTAAGCTGGCCCCCAAGATTCCCACCCTAGAGTGTACATATACATTCTCCTAGTTATTCAGTCAAATACTACTCTAGATGCTGCTGTGAGGAGATTTTACAGACGTAATAAGAATCCCAAATCAGTTGACTTTAAGATAGAGACACTATTCTTGTCGGACCTAACCTAATCAGGTGACACCTTAAAAGCAACTGGGCTCTACCTGGAGAGAGAGATTTGAAATATGAGAGATTTGATGTGAGGGAGATTCTCCATTGCTGGCTTTGAGACTGAAGGGGGCCACCTGGCAAGAAATAGGTGGCATCTGGGAGCTTAGAGAGGCCTCTGACTCACAGCCAGCAAGAGAACAGGGACCTCAGTTCAGCTTCAAGTAATTGAGCTCTTGGGTGGTAGGTACACCAAAAGCCCAGACTCCCCCACTATATGACATATACATGTAATGGAATTCAACGTGTATGCCCTAAATCTATTAAAATTTTTT
>NW_012147842.1:396337-398872 GCF_000956105.1 Propithecus coquereli
TTCTAGATATTATTAGTGTGTTGGTTGTAAACATTGCACTTATCTATTCTGTCTTCTATTAACATTGATCATTGTCTTTTATGAAATGGAAATATATAATTTTGAAGTAATCATATTTGTCAATTTTCTTTGCCTTATGATTGTGTTTTGAAGGTATTTTTTTAAAGAAGTTCTTCTCTCTAAGTCATAAAAATATTTTACTACATTTTCTTTTATTAAATTTATAGTTTTACCTTTTACATTAGGTCTTTAGTACATCTGGAGTCCACCTTTGAATGTGATATTAAATAGAGGTTCGGTTTTTATACCCCATAGAGTGTGTCAATTTTCAAATATAACCAACTAAACAATCCGAGCTTTTTTCAATGTATACTATGATTGATTATTGGGTGCACTGCATTTCTCAGCACCTGGGTCTTGCAGAAGAAACGTGATCTGTCTCCTCAAATTGTTTCCAATCTCTTTGGAGAGATGTGAGTAACACACATGAAAATGAACGGCATGACATGATATAATTAAAGACTAAATTGCATGTTGAGGACAGTAAGTGCAGAAGATTTTCAAACAACGAAAGATCAACAAGGGTTCCCGGGGCCAGGAAAGACTTTGTATTATTTTACCTCTGTTTAAATAAGACAGGTGATTTTCTCCCCCAATCCCCTCCACCAAGTTAGTTTTAGAAGAATTACAGGAAGGGTTTATGCCTCATCCTGAGCCACTCCTGTTTATTGTTGCTAAATCCCAATGAATAAAACCAGATTCTTTCTCTGTCTTATATGGGTGCTAATTAGCTAACCAAGAAAGTCAGGTCGTAGGTCCTGTTCTTCTTCATATTGGGCTTTACTGATTCAAATGCAAATAGAGATGCAAAAGTAAAATGAATTCCTGCTCAGATACTGCTAAAATCCATCCCAGTTCCCTGAGATAGTGGGACAGACATATCTCATCTCCCATATCATCCTTCAGAGAAGACTCCAGTAACCAGAGAGCTGTAATTCATGATACTCCCACATAAGAAGATCACTCTCATTATTATGCAAATTTACAAGTTTGAATAGAGGCACTGACTGAGGGAGTTATTCACCTAGAGAATATATTTGAGAAATAACAAAATATTTTAAGATCATTACGAATGTGAAAGTTATAAACTTATAATACTATAACGATAGTAATAGCTAACATATACTGAATGGCAAGCACCACACCAAGCACCTTCTATGTATTATTTTTGTTAATTCTCAATTACAACCTATGAGGTTGGTACAATTACTCTTCCAGTTTTACAGATAAGAAAGTCAAGGTACCAAAAGGTTAATTTACTCAAGATCAAACAGCCAGTAACTGATGCAGTCAGTATTTAAAAGCAAGGATTCTGATTCCAAATTCCATGTTCTTAATAAATTTCTACCCTCATGATGCCTGTCACCCAAAGGAATCATCTGTGTGATTTTACCTCCAATCTACCCCACCCCACAAAATACCAGAAGTTAAGTATTTATCCTTGGTACACTATTCTCTTTCAATTATACTAGTAACAGGAACCAGCGACCACCATCTCTATTAAGGATGACAACAGCTGGAAGTTTACTTAGGGTTTTTTCCCTCCCAAGAAGCACTGCTCCTATGCTCAAGGCAGTTTTAAATATTATCTTCTTTGTACTCAGAAACATCAGAAACAGGGCCCAAAATGACCCTCAAAGTATCCTCGGGACTATAGGTCTAGAGCTGCAGAGACATAGAACTTGGAAACAGAAAAAGTACAAAGGAATAAATGTAGTTTATGAACACTCTCTAAAGGAATTACAAGGGAAAGGTGGGAGATTTGGCTCTGACAGACACCGCAGCAGGAAGCTCTGCTGAGAAAAAGCAACTGGGTCAAGGTGAACTTAAACTTAGCGAAGGTGTTAAAGACTACCTGAAATTTCGAATTGCACAAGGAAAGAGAAGTAAAAGATTTTCAGTCCTTGGAGTTAGACTATGTCTAGAGAGAAGTAATTGGATTTTTAAAAAAATTAAGCAGAGACTAACAAGAAATTTCATGTTCAGAAGCTAGAAAAATTGGATGTAGAATGCGGCTGAGTTCTAACTTGAGACCTCAAATTTACCTTCATCCTGTAATTGAAGATCAGGCCTGACTGAAAGATGTGTATCACTACCTCTACCTTCAGTGTGTTTAATTAGCATCCTAAAAGAAAAAGCTAATTGTTGTGTATCTTATGCCTAATCCAAAATGTAACACCGCAAGGAAGGAGAGAACTAAGTTTCTGAAGTTGAGGTCTACAGTTAGTAAATGATGGATGAGTGATTTGAAGTCGTGTAGGTAGCTCCAAACATACTCTCTTTCCACTAAATTGTTCCACTTGTCAGGAAAGGACTTAGCTAAGATAGGAGATACAATTATTAAAATCTATATCAATTCTTCTCCCATTTAATTTTTTAAATCCATAAAGATTATAAATCCTGCATGCTGTGCTAGATCACTTTTTCTTAACCAATACATTGGGTTTACTTAGTATATAAAGATGTCCTCATCCA
>NW_012147842.1:398922-404800 GCF_000956105.1 Propithecus coquereli
ATGTTAGAGTAGCCCCAACTAACACCAGCAGTGTGAGACCCTGAGCAGAGAACCCAACCATGCCACATACAAAAGTGTGAGCTAGTAAGTGGGTGTTGCTGTAAGCTGTTAAATTTGTGGTAATTTGTTACACAGCAATGGAAAATTCATACACCCGTGTTTGTTTTATAGGTGTAAGTAAAGCAGGAAAAAAATGCGTGAGCAAAATGGTGCATCTCTACTTAGAAAATGTCTAGACTCCAAAAGTCTTTACTAAGTGTGTTTCGTTTCAAATCTGAAGTGATATTATGCAAATGACTAACACACAATGGGGAGGCGATGATACATTTTCGTTTCCATGTATTGCTTATACATATCCACAAAAGTTGATAGTAAGTTGAAAGTTTATTTATATAGGATTAAGTTGCTTCAGCTTCAACCCATCGTTCCTGCCCCTTTTGTAATTTGGTATTGTGCACCTGCTATGTTGCCCAAAGATATTTTCAAAAGGAGAAACACTCTTAACTGACAACTTATCACTCCAGTCTATTGGTCACCATTTGCCCCCAGATGTTCACAGCTGCTTCTGTAGGATTTCAAGGTGTGACTGCCATGGCACTCGTGCAGTATGTCAGTGGCTATTGAACCACTCTTCTGCTATGTAAACTCTAAAAGGAGAGACATTTAAAAGAGATAAATGCTGGAGAAAGGGAGAATGGTACTTCAAGCATGTGTCCTTTGGACTACACTGCTAAGGAAAGTCAGGCCTGACCACCACAGAGAGGCCACCAGATGCCTCTAGAAACAGAAACCAAGAGCAGCATTATGATTCCAAGATCCTCATCTTTGAACACCTTCCAGCAGGCCAAGATGACCTGGGCCAAAATTGACTGCTTGCTGGGAAAGGCAGGCTAGAGCAACTTGAATGTTTCCAAGGAGAACCAGAAAACTTGTAATCGTTACAATGTGAGAGTAACAAGCGGGCTTTCCTTGTTGCAGAGCAGTGGGATCTGGCACCCAAAGCAGAGATCTGAAGCCATGGATGATTGCCGTTCTCGTTGTGTTATTACTGACAGTGGTGGCGGTGACCATCGGTCTTCTGGCTCACTTCTTAGTCTCTCGTAAGTAAAATTAGGGATTTCGCTGGGTTTGATATCATTTTTCTGCAAAGCTTTTTTTGCATATATGTAAATATTCCATTTTAAAAAATGTGTAAATTGATCTGTAAATGTCCACATTCATTTTAATGTATTCGGTCATTTCACCAACAAATAATTACTAAATGCCTATTACACGTGAGTACTTTTCTGGGTAGTCAGGATATAGCATTAAGCAAAGTAAACAGATTTCTTATTTCCTTAGAGCTCCCCATCCAGTATTTTTTTGAGAATCTACACAAAAAGATCAACAACAGTAATTGTCTTAAATTTACTAGTAGTCATAGTAAAGAACTCTCATTATTAATTATATATTAAAATTAAAGACTATGATAAATTAGTTATTTAATTATTAAAATTGATTCTTTTACTTATAACCATCGTTTTCTGTCCACCAGCATTTCTAGGGCAAAGGAAAAGCACGTGTCTATTGAAATAATGAATTTCAAAATTATTGATAAACTCTAAGTATTTATAAATACACAATATTATCGCTGATTTTCAGAAAAAAATTTACTCTTTCCAAAACAATTTTCAGGGATTATGTTTTTATTGACTAATATATTTATAATCACACAAATAATTCATTTCTGAATTCTTCTTTTTTGTATTGCATCTCTCTCTGCACAGAGTACAAATCATTTACATTTTTTGACAAATCTCCAAAGCGTCACTCTTGCATAGATGTATGTGACAACATGACTATCTCAGGCTGCTTACTTGAATGCTCTTATCTACTGTCACCTTCCACAGACTTCATGGGGGGGAACAGACTCTATTAGGAACCTTAAAGGGCTTAAGACTAGCTGTAGTTTATGCCAATGGCAAAAGATTCTCAAATCAGTTAATTTGATTGCACAAAAGCCCCTTTACCATGACAGCAAGGTTTGACAACAGTATGAATTATATAGATAAGTAATCAGGGGGACCAGAAAAAGGCTCAGGAGATCCTTTCCCCGAGATTCCTCTTTCTCTCCTACATCCACAGTTGGGAAAACCACTGCACCTACCTGAGTCAGGCTCCCCAAGGATCTAGGGTGTTCTGTATTTTTTCCATTCTCTATTGTTAACTCTTTGTAGCTTTGTACCTTTTTTGCTCTCTCTGGGCCCTACTCCTCAGATTACCAAATTCTCCAGAAGTCTCACTGCTCTCTTGTTTCTTCCCTTTCCTAATAGCCGAGCAGATATCTGATTGACTTATTCCTGTTACACACTATTCTCACATTCAACCTCAGACGGCTCTTCCCTACCCTTTCTGTTCGTGTTTTCCTTAGTGTTCCTGGCTCTATCATTACAAATCAAAACATACAAAGAAGTTAATTTACCTTTCAGCTCAGCAAGGGAAAAAGTAGTAATGAAATCTTCAAGCTCTAGAGCTAGACCGTCTGGGTTTAAAGCTTGGCTAGGTCACCTACTAGTTGTGTGACATTAGAGCAAGTTACTCAATGCCTCTGTGCCTTACATAGCTCCTCTGTAACATGGAGGTGATGCCAATCTTAGAGAGCTGGGGTGAGGGTCAAATGAGTTAGTACCTGTAAAGTGCACCAAACAGTGCCTGCCACATAGTAGGCACTCAATAGATGTTAGCTACTGCTATTAACATATTATGAAACATTGTTATTTTATTATTTTTTTAATGAAACTCAATTAGAAAGAATCTCAGTGATATATTCAAGACTTTATATTAGCCAGATTATAGTTGAGTCTGAAATCCTAACATCTTTGCCCAAATCACTTAACTTACTACTTTTCATTTTCATCACAGGCCCAACTATGGCGTACTATCATGGCACCTTTAAAATTTCAGATCTACGAGTCCGTAACAATTCTGGACAAAGTAGCACGTACCAACTTAAGGACTTAAGGGAGATGAGCGAAAATTTGGTAAGTTGGGTAAAATTATTTTTATCATAGAATAATGCAGATGGAAGGGCTTTTATAGATCATTCCCCTCCTTTCTAAAAACATGACTTTCAGACCACCTGCATTGGAATCATCTGGCCGATTCCTAGGCCTCACCCAAGACCTGAGTAATCAACGTCTAATGGGATGGAGAGGTGGGGAGAGAGGAGTAAGGGAATCTGGCTAACAAATTGGTGTTTCTGATATACCACACTTTTTAACTCAACCAACTCATTTATTTTTTTTTTTATTTTTCATAGTTTTCCATTATTTAAAAATAAAACCAACACAAACAACACCATGGTGATAGAAAACAGAAATTCAGCAATAGTGGTTAAATATTTACCTTTGATCACACAGCTAAAGATTAACAAATTATTAAAATTAAAAGCAGGGGATTAAAGGCCAAAGAAATTCAACATGTTCCTTACATCTTCTATCAATACCTGTTGTGAAGAATAAAAGCTATTTTTTTTTTATTTCAGGGTATTATGAGGGTACAAATATTATGGCTACATTTTATGTCTTTGCCTCACCCAAGCGAAGGTTAGAGGCTTGCCCTTCCCCTCTACAATGCTCCCTGTGTCCTTTACTTGTGGGTTTACCCCCCTCATCCGCCTAATCCCTGGAGAGTATTACTCTCATGTGAGCACCCCAGTGTTCAACAGTTAGTACCAATTTAGAGGTGAGAGCATTGAGGCCGAGATATCCTAGTCCCTTGCTCCCCAATTCCATGACAATATTTCCCCAATAGAAAAGCCTAGCATACCCAAACTGTTTATTTATAAGACTATTTTTTTTTTGTAAAATCACATGTTAAGATTTTGAGTATTTTTTAAATATATGAGACAAGAAAAGAAGACCAAAAATGTTCACTTTGTCTTGCAAATGTATTAATCAAAAAAAAAACCTAGACTTGTGTAATATTCAAGTTAAATGCTAACAATTTTGTGAACGCTAAATACAAGACTTCCCCCAAAGCGAAAAAAGCACACTCAGTTATATGATAATTCTGCTCAGGATGCCCATAAACGCTCATTCAGAAACTAAATTCAGATTAATTTCCCTGACAAGGAAGCACAGAAGCACAGAGTTATTTTAAAAGGGAGGAAATGACAAACATATCGGTTTGTTTTAGTCAAAGAACTTTTATTTTTCAAAACATTTTCTTTCTCAAAGCAATTGTCATTTTTACATGTCACCATCCTTGTCCGTGGCATACTCAGTTGCAACACATTTACAGTGACATCATAGATGGAGTTTATAATCTATATTTTAGATTAACATAAAATATGTACAGATTTTCTATCTTGTGATCTCATCCTCCCCAACCAATAATTAATGTTTACAAACTGATATGCATCCTTCCGTTCTTTTGGAGCATCTTAGAGCATTTGCAATCAATGCTTGGGTAATGCCAGAACGAACCTGGAGCCTGCACATATACACCCCAACACCTCTTCCACTCCTCTAACACTAAGTGACTCCATATGACCTCCTCATTGTAAAACAAAACAAAACAAACGAAAAAAGCAACAACAAAAAAACTAAATCTGCCTTACTTAAAAAGATAAACAAATTCCTCAAATAATGGAAAATGTTATAATTTAACTGGGAACGTTTGAAATCTGTTTCATCTATGTTGTACAGCCAACATTACTGTTGTTATCATGTTAACTAAGAAATTCTGTCTTACTGAAGTAAATGGACAGGAATCAATAGGTCTCAAAATAAGTGAGAGAAATGCAGAGGTGCATGTATAACGGAAACTGTGTTTAAAAGTGGACGTTTGAGTTTTCGTTAAGCATGGGTTTCCAGGAGTGCAAGAACCTCAGGTGCAAACGCTGAGTTAAGTAATGAATGACACATTATTATCATGGGCACGTGCAAGGCCTTTGTCTGGTTATCATTGTTTATTTTTTAAATTTTTTAAATTTTTAGTTATTCTGGGTACATAATAGTTGCATATCATTGTTTATTTATCCTCCTTCATCCCCATAACATAAGCCCATACTCCCCTCCCCCACAGGCAGCCATTCTGTGTTTCACGTGCATTCTCCATGCAAGTACTTCTGGAAGCAGAATCGCTGGGTAACTGAGTGTTCATATACTTGATGCGACTCAGTGGCGCGGGACTGCTCCTCACTGGGGCTGAATCAGTGTGCACTCCCATCTGCAGTGCGTGCGGGTTCCATGTCCCCCCATCTCTGCCAACACTTGGTGTCTTAGTCTGTTTGGGCAGCTGTAACAAAAATACCATAGACTGGGTGGCTTAAACAACAGACATTCATTTTATACAGTTCTGGAGGCTACAGAGTCCGAGATCAGGGTGATCAAGCCCTAGCACATTCGGTATCTAGTGACGGCTTGCTTCCTGGTTCGTAGAAGATCATCTTCTTGCTGTGTCCTCACATGGTGGAAGTTATGAGAAATTTCTTTTTCATTAGGACACTAATCCCTTTCATGATGGCTCCACCTAATTATGACCTAATTATCTCCTGAAGACTTCATCTGTTACTACCATCACCTGGGGTGTTAGGATCTTAAATATGAATTTTGGGGAAACGTAAACATTCAGTGCACATCACTTGGTATTATTTGGATTTCTAATTTTCGCCAGCCTAATAGGCATAAAGTGCCATTTTACTTGTGATTTAATTTGGATTTTTCTAATTACTGATGAATTTGTACATCATTACATATACTTATTAGCTTTTGGACTTTCATTCCTATAAATTGCCTATACATATTCTTTGTCTATTTTTCTATTAGAATTGCTTTTTTTTATTTGTATTGCTTTAATACAAATTTGTATTAAAGCAACAAATTTGTATTAAAGC
>NW_012147842.1:418024-424383 GCF_000956105.1 Propithecus coquereli
GAAAAAAATTGTTTTCTTTTATTGTTTTCTGTGTTTTTTTTAAAAAAAGTACTGTAAAAACTTGGAAATTAGTAATGTAAAAGGTAATATGAAAACTTGAAAAATAGTTCATAAGGGTAAAGTGTTTTTCTTGACTTGTCAGGCTTAAGTGTAATTTAAAGGTGAACATAAATAGAAGAACAAAATGTATTGACTTCTATTCATTTAATCCGTGTTTTTAGAATTAAATTGTCAATATTAATTGTAACAATAAGATCATCAAGAAGTAAGATTTTCACCAACCAACTGCAGGGTTTTGCCCAGAGAGCCACCCATCAGGTAACATGTATGCTACAGTGTGGCAGCGTGAGTTGCCTGCTCACTACACGGCTTCCAAGGTAAAGAGACATGTGAGTTATTAATATATATGCTTCATGAGGCCCTGGGCTCAAAACTAGCATGAGTTAAATATAACTCACATGGCAGTTAATGTGTTAAATAATGATATAACTCCTGTGAAAAAATTTTTCTATTGTTTTAAAATTGAATACAGGATATAGTCTTATTACAAAATATCTTATTAACACATAATTTCTCTTTCTTGTTGCAATAACAGGTGGATGAGATATTTATAGATTCGGCCTTGAACAAGCACTATATCAAGAACCGAGTAGTCAGACTGACGTATGTATGTTTGGGCAAAGATGGAGTCACAAGCCTGGAGGGACAAAGGACAAAGGAGATGGGGACTCTCATATATTGTGTGTTTCTATAGCCTAGGCTCTTGGCTAGGATTTTTCACAAACATTATCTCTACAACAGTTTTGAGATGTAGGGCTGACCACATTTTCTACATGAAAAAACTAAGATTTAGAGATGATAAGTGATATGTTCAAAGTTCCCCAAGTGACAGGACCAGGACTTAAACCCCATCAGTTGATTGTAAGGCCTGGAACCTACCAGAACCTGTGATCTTGGGAAAATCCAGCAGCTTGTCATTGCGTGTGCCAGGTGATATTCTTTTGACAGATACATCACTTCAAACATATTAAGAAGGCAAAGTTGACCGCAAAATGGAATCACAAGTTTTACCTGTAGTGAAGCTCTATTGACAGGAGGCATGCCAAAACAAAAAGATATTCCTGTTTTAATAAATTTCTTTTTGTTGTGGTGGAGGGGAAGACTCATACCAGTTGTAAAAATTGCTCAGAGGTTTCATTTGTGTTATTTTAAAAATCACATAGAAGAACATACATTCATAGGCACAAGTCCATGAGATGGTATGATTCATCTTAAAGATAAAGGAAAAGAATATATTCAGACTTGGATTTATTTGAAAGAAATAATAATCACTTTTCTTACCAATAGACTAATGCCTTATTGGCAGATTTACTCCAAGTTTTTCATTTCTTTACTGGGTAACTAGTGACTTCCATAAGGATTTTCTAATATGAATTAGATAATTTCTATAATATTTAGGAGGTAAAAAGCATATAAATGCTGGAACTTCCTAGATTTTAAAATTATGGTTTGCCATAGCATTCTGGTAACATTATCATAGTCTTATGACCTCATTTGGATAATAGCCATGATCACTATGTAAGTTTTGTGTGGGTCCAGAGAAATCCTACCTGGTAAACAATGTTAATTCCTATGATTTAACAGGGAAAACTATTTGGTCATCTGTTTACCAATTTTACATAGAATTCTGATTATTTAGATCTTTATATTTCAAAAGATAGATGGACTACAGTATATAAAATGTCTAAGAATTCATATAATTTCCTCCTTTTTAGCTAAAAGATTCAGGAAGAGGGGCCCCTACTATTTTTTAGAGCTTTTATTTTTTGTGATGTAAAAATAAAAGACAGGGAAGATCAATATGTATTGGTTTCAACTTTTTAGAAAACCTGTAACTGTGTGATTTTCCTATTTTAAGAGTATATAAAAGTTCAGTTCCACAGTAAAGGACCTTGAAACTGTTTATATGAAAATAGTTCAAGGAATTTTTAATGTTTAATCTAGAGAAGACTCACAGACCACCACATTGCTGTCTTCAAATATTTTAGGTGGAAGAGGAAATTCTTTTATGTATGTTCCAACTGGTAGACCTAAGATTTATGGAATGGAAAATATAGGCAGATATATTTCAACTCGAAATGAAGAATTCTCAAAATCAAAACTGACGAAAGAGAAACAAGCCTCTTCAGGGAATTAAATTTCCCATCATTTTAATTACTGCAGCGGGGTTAGAGGACCACTTGTGTAGATGCTGTAGAGGTGATTGATTCGGCCCAAGAGAACACAAAAGTTTCTTCTCACTCTCAGAGTTTATGAGTTTGATGATGACTTTTTTTTTTTTTTTTTGTCTGAGTCATACCTAACTGCTGTAACCAGCCTTCAAATTAATAGGGAAAAGGCACTCAAAACATAATGACAGCTAGAAGAGGGAACATATAAAATGGCCTTGGGTCAGAGTGACATGCAGAAGAGTGTGAATGTGAGAGGATTAACACTGGACACTCTCAGCAATCGAGGTGTAATTCATGGAGAGAACATACGGGAAAGATGGTCAGACAATACCAGATGTATTCTTTGAATATGCATCTCTCTCTTGTTTCACAGTCCAGAGCAAGATGGCATGAAAGCTGATGTCATTATGGTGTTCCAGTTCCCCTCTACTGAGCAAAGGGCAGTAAAAGAGAAGAAAATCTATAGCATCTTAAATCAGAAGATAAGGAATACAAGAGCCTTGCCAATAAATGCCTCATCAGTTCAAGTTAATGGTAAGCAGGTATCTTTCTATGTGATATGGATTCAGTCCATGTTTTGCCTAATTTTCAACTTGCTTGCCATTATTTTCATTCCAAATAGTAGCTATAATTTAGATGGAAAAAAGTTTCAAGTTAAAGAAGTGACATTTCAAGATCTTACTTATCTACTTTTCATTTCCATGTTTAGCACTCCCTTGAGCATTTCTTGTAGATCCCATCAAGTGGTGACAAGTTCTCTTAGCATTTGCTTGTGTAGGAAAGACTTTATCCCTCCTTCATTTATGCAGCTCAGTTTAGCATGATACAGGATTTGTGGCTGACAGTTCTTCCCTTTGAGAATATTGAAAATAGGACCTCAATTTTCCCTAGGTTGTAATGTTTCTGCTGAGGAATATGCTGTTAGTCTGATGAGCTTTCCTTTATATGTAATTAGATGTTTTTGTCTTGCTGCTTTTAATGTTTTTTTCTTCACGTTTATTTTAGATATTCTGATGACTGAATGCCTTGATGTAGACCCTCTCACAATGTATCTTCCTGGTCTTCTTTGAGCCTCTTCTTTCTGTATGTCTAAGTCTCTTGCAAGACCAGGGAAGTTTTCCTCAAACAGGTTTTCCATACTTTTGACTTTTTCTTCTTCTCTCTCAGGAATATTTGTAACTGGCAAGTTTGGATGTTTTACATAATTCCATATTTCTTGAAGAGTTTTATTCATTTTTTATAATTCTTTTTTCTTTATTTTTGTCTGAATGAGTTAATTCAAAACACCTGTCTTCAAGCTCTGAAATTCTTTCTCTGGTTTGATCCGTTCTATTGTTAGAGCTTTAAACTGTATTTTGTAATTTCCAGAAGTTGTATATTTTTTTAATATATACCTCTTTAGTACATTTATATCAAGAACCGAGTAGTCAGACTGACGTATGTATGTTTGGGCAAAGATGGAGTCACAAGCCTGGAGGGACAAAGGACAAAGGAGATGGGGACTCTCATATATTGTGTGTTTCTATAGCCTAGGCTCTTGGCTAGGATTTTTCACAAACATTATCTCTACAACAGTTTTGAGATGTAGGGCTGACCACATTTTCTACATGAAAAAACTAAGATTTAGAGATGATAAGTGATATGTTCAAAGTTCCCCAAGTGACAGGACCAGGACTTAAACCCCATCAGTTGATTGTAAGGCCTGGAACCTACCAGAACCTGTGATCTTGGGAAAATCCAGCAGCTTGTCATTGCGTGTGCCAGGTGATATTCTTTTGACAGATACATCACTTCAAACATATTAAGAAGGCAAAGTTGACCGCAAAATGGAATCACAAGTTTTACCTGTAGTGAAGCTCTATTGACAGGAGGCTAATCCGATGCCTTCACCAACAAGTTGAAACGGCCAGGAATCAATTGTGGGTGGAACTTACTCAGAGGATAATTAAACCAAACTTCTTTAATACTCAACTGTTATTTACTTTTCTTCCTTCTAAAACCTATCACTTTTTTTCAAAATAAAAAATAAAAAAAGAAATAAAATCAATCACTTTTACTTCCCTGTTCCTTTTTGTTTGACTTTTCTTTTTTTTTGGACTCCACTCTACCCCCCCACCACCTCCACGCTGAATACTGACTTGTGGGTGACAAGAAGAGAAATGATAATAACACTGTCATCTTGCAAAAACATGTCTTCCAAAATAGTTTTGTTTCTAACATATAACCCCCTATACCACCTCGGCCCATTTAGATTTTCCTCATTTAAGTACAAATAAAGACATTCTTTGGATACTAGCAATTTCTCTAAATTTTTCTAAATGTTGTAGTTGATTTTAAGTTTAACACTATTACCAAAAATATATCTTTATAAGTTTTATACTTTATCTTTAGACCAATCAACTATTTGATAACTGCTATGTGTTGTGCAAGAGAAATTGAAGTAAAATTTGCATCACATTTAACAGGCGAGGCTGTGTAATTGAGGGAGAAGAGATGGACCTTGCAGATAGAAGACCTGGGTTTAAGTCCCAGCTTATTATTATCTGCATGATGCTAGGGAAATTCACGTAATGCCTGAGTCACAGCATCCTCTTTTAGTAGACTAAGAATCAAAAGAATTCTTATTGTACAGAGTTATTGTAAGCGTTAAGGGGAAATAATGAATATTTTGGTTCCTAATGAAACAATTATGAATTCCTGGTAGTGATAAGGAAATCATAACTTATCCCTTGATCCCTGAAACAACCTTCTCTTTATTTTATTTTTATTTTTTGTGTTTGACAAAATGAGAGTTGGTTCTCCTGCCCTTTCTTTGAGGATTTAGGATATTTTGTTTGCACATTTGACTCATCTTCTGTGCAGTGTGAATGGCAGTACCCACATTCACATGATAGTGTTTCCAAGTGGGTACTAGGGGGTACAGCAAACCAAACACTAAGTGTGGGAAACCACAGCATCGCAGGTGATTAAAACTGTGCATCTGGCCCCACAGCAGTAACTTTCCTTCTTCTTCTTTGATGACAGAAATTGAGTAACAAATTTGATCTAATACTGCAACCCACGTTACTGTTTCTTCCTCCCTGATTTACCCTAGAGTCTACAATCAACAATAATTTTTTTTTATTTCAGCATAGTATGGGGGCACAGATGTCTAGGTTACGTATGTTGCCCTTGCCCCCGCCCCCCAAGTCCGAGTTTCAAGTATGTCCATCCTTTGGGTGGTGCGCATTGCACTCTCTGTGTATGCATACACCTGTCCCCTCCTCCCCCTCCGCCTTTCCTTCTCCCCCCTCCCCCCTGCCCAACATCCAATAGATGTAATTCTTATATGTGCACTTATGTGTTAATCAGTTAATACCAATTTGATGGTGAGTACATGTGGTGCTTAAATCTTTGGGTCTCTCCGAAATCCTGAAAGCCTCGGTTTTGTGCCTTTCAACCAAAGACCTGCAGAGACAGCTAAGACCTGCAGTGTCAGGATAGGGGCCAGAGAATCACCACCAGCAATTAACTACCAAAATATATCCAGCATTTTTATATGTGCTTAATCTTTACAGCCTTGTGAGTAGCAGATCAATATCTTTGTTTTACAGGTTAAGATACTGAGGCTTAAATTGAGCCAGTAACTTTGCCGAGGTTTCCCAGTTAATAAGCAGCTCATTAACTGCTCAAACTCGGGACTGACCCAAGGATAGGGTCAAACTTGGGACTGACCCAAGGTTCTCTCTGTCACCTCTCAAAGCCTCTTCCATGTCTCATCTCCTATCTGTATCTTTCTGCTTCTTCTTCCGTGGAGTTTTAGGAAGATATCTGCTACTTCAGATAACTACATCAGCATATTAGAATTACTTGGGTAGATTTTTAAAAATCCGAGTGCTTAGGTCCATTCCAGAACAATTGAAACCAAAATTCTGGGAGAGGGGCCCTAGCATCAGAAATCTAAAAAAAAAAAAAATCAGAAAATGACTCTGTTGAACTTTGAAGATGGGAGAATCACTGATTTAACACATTGACTGCCACACTGGAAAAAAAAATTTTTCCTTGGGGTGACTGTGTTTTATTAAGAAAATGGAATAAAAACTTCAAAAACAAAATGATCCTTTCTAATTTAGTGAAAAAATTGTTTTC
>NW_012147842.1:424433-425880 GCF_000956105.1 Propithecus coquereli
TTCCAATAATTCATGTGCAATTTTACTTTTTCTCTAGGAACATTAATTTCGCTTTGATGTAAAACACATTAAAAATGCTTGTAAAAATTTTCCAGTAAATCTAAAACTTTTTGGTAAATAAATTCTCATTTCCTTTTATTCATCTGTTTATTCAACAAAAACATGCTGCGTGCCTACCGTATGCAAAGCACTATGCTAGATACTGTAGAACATGAAAAGACAAATCACCGTCTCTATGCATAAAAGGTTTGCAGTTAGTAAATAACAAAATATCGTTGCATAAATAACTATATTAAGGAGTAGGAGGTGTAAAAGGTATTAAAAAAATTAAGACAGAAGGAGGAAAGATTAGTCTGAGGATTAAGTAATAACCCCAAAGAAGGTGTTATCTGAAGGTATTAACTAACCCTTGAAAGACAGTTGTAATTTAGAAAAGCAGAATGTGGAGAGTGCTGGCGACCAAAGGAATAGCCTGAGAAAGGCAAGTGTGCAGGAAAATGAGACGGCAATGCCCGAAGGGCGCCGGTGGTGTTGAAGACTGGGCCAGCAGGTTGGCAATGGGAAGAGAGGCCCTTGAACGTCTGACATTGAGAACAAGAGGGTAAAATGCAATTGCTCTCTACTTTCTATTTTTACCTTGAGTTTAGCCCTTGCAGCAATGTAACTTCAATTAAGCTTTCTTTAAGACTAAAAAATGTCTTTTAAAAAATATCTGTTATACCTTCCTTTTCATGGTACCCTTATTAGAATTAGGAGAAAGCAACAAGATCCAAAGTTTTTTCAAGGCATGGTTTTGGTTTCTTCAGTTCTAAGGAGCTCGTCCAGTGTTATGGTGGGAGAAACAGCTCTTATAGTCCATTTGCCAGTCTTCGGTGGCATATCTTTGTGAGGTTTCATTCTCAGCCACAAAACACTCCCTGTGTGAATAGAGACCGCTGTGAGGGGAGCCCACTGGGAATCACTTGACAGAGAAAGGCAGGCGACATGTACAAACAGAGTTAGCTCGGGAATGACAGCTGAATGACTGGGCGAGTCTGTTTTTTTGAGTTGACAGCCTCTCCCTAACTCTTTCATTAAACACCCAACTAACCTTCAATTGCCCTCTTAGAACTTAATCTCAGTGTAATTTCCAGCATTTCACAATAATTAAGCAGAAAGAGGAACTACCCTGAAAGGGGGGAGGGTCTTTTGCTCAACGTTAGGAGATTAACCCCAACTACAAAATTCTACAAATGCCCTGATGTGGGAGGTAAGGTAGATTCATAAATCACTAACTCTATTAGGTTGTGTAAATAATAATAAATTCATAACAAGTCGGCCTGCAGCTTTAAAAATATTTTTAGTACAATTTTAAACAGATTAGATATTATAACCTCTTTTAAAAAGATAATTCAGAGATCTAGGTTTTTGTAGAAAGTTAATAGTTTGTCCTTTATAATCTTTAATT
>NW_012147842.1:437300-456308 GCF_000956105.1 Propithecus coquereli
CCTGGGCAGAAGCAAATGTGTCTGTGCTTGGTCTCAGTTTGCTCAGGCGGTGAGGTGATCTGTGGAATTCCTGATGTCCTCCATTCCCGGCTCAGCCCTGGAACAAAACTGGGCAGAGCTAGACTGTCAAGCTTGCGTTCGTACATGAGCAGAAGTCCCAGCCCTAATGGGGGTGACAGAGGGAGCTTATGTTGAATTGTGTTGAGGTCTCCTTGGAGTGGGGGTGACAAGGGGAGGGAGGGAGGACACTGAACCAGCTCCCTGGCCTAGGCAGGTAGAGACACAATTCACTTCCTTATCACACCACTGTCATGGGGCTCATGACTTTCAGTTCAGATAGACACTGTCATTTTCCTCCACAGCTAATGTAGCTGAGGGCCACAGAAAATGCCAGTCCTGCAGCTCTCCACCCAGAAGGCCTCGGGGCAAAACTTCTCTCAGCCCAAAACAGAAAGTCTGTAGCTTGCCTGTACTCCACTGCGGGAAGCTGCATCTCCTCAAAAGAAGAGGCTCCGGCTCTTCCCTCTATGCAAGCCCAGGCCTGGTGGGCACACTGGCACTGGAGGTGCAGCCCCTCCTAAGTGCCCTGGAACGACTGTCCCCTGGTGCACCTGTACTGGTGACCCGCAGGAACAGCTGCAGCTGCATTGGCTGCAGTGTGTCACACCGAGGAGGAGAGATCCCTGAACGGAGGAGAGCACGCACTCTGGTCTCCTTTGTCCCATCCATCTCTAATTTTTTGAGAGACTTCCTGAAAAAAGGGTTCTGTGGTCAAACGCATTTTAGAAATTCCACCTGTGATATTCATCTCTTGGAAATTAATTCCTTATATTACCTTATTAAATACTGTGAGGAGTCAGGCTAGACAGAAACTTGTTCACCCTCGTACACTAAGCTGCTCCCACAGCGTCTACTTCCGGCGGGCGAGTGCAGATTTCCCCTCTACGTTCCCATGGACACCACGCAGAAGACAGTCACGGAAGAGAGTCAAAGCAAGGGATTGTTAACAGACGTGAAACAGGACGCCCTGCCCTTGCAAGGGTCTAGATGACTCTTCAAGAGGAAACAAGATCAGGAAGTGAAAATCTGAGGTAAAGAAATGGGCAGGAGTTTGCTGATGTGACAAAGAGCTGCTCAGGGAATAAACCTGACGACCTCTCCCAGCTGGGAGGGAAGAAACTCTCAAGTGCTTAATCCACCTTCTTTGTTAGATGGGGAAGCAAATGAATTGAGGTTGTGCAATAATGGCCGTTCTGATAAATTAAATGATGTGTTCTGTGTAATTTCCAATAACCAGTTAATTTGCCAGGGATATAAAAGCCTGGGCTATTGGAAACCAGAAATGAAGCATGAAGTGTTCATAGGCTGCCTGGCCTTTTTGTTCCTTACAGGCTGAGCTTGTGAACTTCAGTTTATTTTAATGGCTATACTAGATTAAAAAGCAGGATGTGCTGATGGAGAACCTGATTTGAGAGTTATCTGACTAATTCTAAGTCCACTGAGTCACTACAGGACCAAATAATTGCCCCATGCATTTCCCTCCATTTTCTCACCTGTGAAATTACAATAATAACGTTTGTACTTCCTGAAATCACAGAAATATTATAATATACAAGAAAACAGAAAACATAACATGGAGCAAAGAGGCTATTACTACTGAGAAAGCTGTTAAATTGTGCATATGCTTTGGAAACCTGAAAGCAATAATATGACTGATTGACTGATAGTATAAAGAGACAGATCCTAGAAAGTTTCAGAATTTCCAAAGTTAAAAAAAGCAGCGTTTACTAGCACTTAAGAAAGGTCCATTTAATGGAAGTCTCAGTAGAATCCTTAAGGCAATTCTTACAGGCAAAAACATTGCTCTCCAGGAACACTTAATTTGGGGACTTCCAATAAATAGAAAACAGCTGAGATTCTAGATCAAGTCTAGAAATAACCCTGTAGTCCAAGATTTATTCATAATTTGTCAAGTATCTGTATTCGGTTTTGACAAATAACTGTGTGATATGGGTCCTCCATGAGATGCGACGTGTCGAAGCAAAGCTAAAATCAACTTCTCTGCATCGCGAACGCCAAGGCTGTGGTAAGGCGGCTCACTGAACACATGTCAGGGGATGTGTGCTCCATGCGCCATCATGATGCTTGCAGCATGTAGAGCCCTTAGCACTAACTAGATTTCTCCCAACTCAGAAGTGTGTTAGGGAGTGGTGGCTTTCAAGACTAAAGTGTTAATGTTTCTTTTCACTTCCATGTACCTGGAATGCAAAAATATTTGGTCAAAATTAGAAACTTCCACAGTTAATTACTTGTGTATTGACAGTTTATCTCCAGGTATAATTATTGCCCCTAAACATTCTATCCTTAAAACTCCAATTACACTCAACAGCCATTACACTTACTCTGCTACCATTCCTGAATATGGGTGACTTGCGTCTTTCTCAGACTAAGTTGAAAGAGTTTTAACTGAAGAATTCTGGCATACTATTTTCTACTTTAATGAATTTCTAAGGACAAATTAAATAGTTTTTTTAAAAACCTGAAACAAGAAATTTACTACCTTAAACTACATTTGACAGAAAATTGAGTTCCTTCTGCAGAGTAAGCGCTGAGAATGTGTCCTGAGCAATTGATTCCTCACCATACAGTGATTTGGGGATGCCTTTAAGGGTATCCTCGAATTGGATGTTGTCAAGAGCTCCCACTTTGCAGAGTTCTTCATCACTAGTTTCCCATGTGGGATTTATAGAAAGTTAGTAGAATGAAGCATCTTATTTTGCACAATGGGGAATAGGATGCTAAGAATGTGAGTCTGAGAAACATGTCATTAATAGCAAAGAGTAAAAGAGTTTATTCTTATCTACTCAATAAGCCATTTTAACTTGAAAATCATCACAGTTTTCATGCAACCTTCCACTAACTTAAGTTTATTTTTCCCCCAATTTTAGTAAGGTATAATTGACAAATAAAAATTGTCTACATTTACAGTGTACAACATGATGTTTTGATACGTGTATACGACTTTAGACGTTTGTATTTCCTTAGTTAGATTCCTAACTTTGTTGGAAATTGACAAAATTTAATCTTAGATCGTATCCAATAATTAATTATCCTTTACCAATATTCAGTAGATGTTGGAAAAGAATACACAATAGTTTATTCGTCAAAAAGGAGCATTTTGATCATTTGGGAACTGTGTTTTTTTGTTTTTTTTTTTTTTTTGAGACAGAGTCTCACTGTGTTGCTTAGGCTAGAGTGCCGTGGCATCATCCTAGCTCACAGCAACCTCAAACTCCTGGGCTCAAGCAATCCTTCTGCCTCAGCCTCCCGAGTAGCTGGGACTACAGGCATGTGCCACCATGCCCGGCTAATTTTTTCTATATATTTTTATTTGTCTGATTAATTTCTTTCTATTTTTAGTAGAGACGGGGGTCTCGCTCTTACGAGAGGCTGGTTTCAAACTCCTGAGCTCAAACAATCCGCCCGCCTCGGCCTCCCAGAGTGCTAGGATTACAGGCGTGCGCCACCGCGCCCGGCTGGGAACTGTGTTTTAAAAGTATTTAAAATGTAGTTTATGTGGGAGTTTTCAAAGTTTTTTCATCCTAAACTCTTTGACCAACAAAAGCTTTATGTGAAATCTCAAGTAAATAAAAGAGATCCAGGCAGACCTGTTCTGGTTGAGGCTGGGTTTGAGGATTGGAGACCCACCCACTTACTTCCTCTTTCCTCACTTTCCCACCTCCTATAGTGGAATCCACAGATTTGCCTTGCACAGCTGGAAAACCATGGCTCTGTATTAATACAAACTATTTATGGACTTTAATCATCCAGTATTTGTGCCTATGTTTGAGATATTGTGCACCTAATTAGAGGTTGCCTATAAATCTCTACAAAAACTGTACACATTATGTTGTTATATTACATAGCCATTATCCTGACCAATCTATATGTTCAACTGTCTAGAATCCATCTGTGGTCAGTATCTTCTGATAATTCCTGGTCATTGAGACCAACCAGGAGACTATCAAATTATCAATCTTTTTTTTTATTTTGTTTTTCAGCAATGAGCTCATCAACAGGGAAACTAACTGTCCAAGCATGTAAGTCCAGTTAGTTTATATAAACAAGTTCAATTTCCACATCAGAAAGGACATCTTCAAATATTAATTCATAACTTCCCATCTCTGTTCCACATTTTCTTTGGGAAAGAATAATAATTGGACAATAGGTTTAAATATTTTTTTCCTAACTCTAAAACTGATCTTTCAGTCATGTTCAAGAAAAACATTTACAGGGTGAAAATCCTGAGGTAATTTGAAAAATATATATATTTCTGGATTTCTGGTTTGGAATGAGTGGACTTGCTTTTCTAATTTTTTAAGATGCTATTAAATGTGCTTTCTGCTGAGAAATAAAATAATGAGAAAGTGATATGTGAGAAGGAGATAAACCCCATTATGTGTGACTGACCTACAAAATATGCTCAATATAGTCATCTTTATAGCTAACAGTGGCTTCGCTAACTCACTTCAAATCACTGTGGCCTGTACTTTGAAAGATTTTATAAAAGTGATGATGAATTTGAGCAGTGGGGTTTATGCATTTGTTTCTGTGTCTTGTAAACACCCTAAATATTTTTTATTTCTTCATTCGACTAATATCTTTTAACATCTATCAAGTACCATTAAGTGTGCCAGGAGCTGGTGGTACCATTGTGAATAAGACATGATCCCTGCCCTAAAATTAGAGTTTGAAGGTGAGAGAAGACATAAATAAATCAAGAAATATGAAAATAGTATAATAAATGCTATGATGGAGAAAGTGCACAGTGCTACGAGAGTCAGTCAGAGGTTCAGCTCACCTGGTCTCATAGAGTCAGAGAGTGATCCCTGAAACAGGAAAAAAGAGAAGCTATGAATCAAGTGACAGGTGGGGTGAGTGTCCCGGGCAGGGTGAGTGGTATATAAAAATGTCTTCAGGCAAGACAGAATATAGTCATTTCTTGCAATTAAAAATGTCAGCATGGCTGGAACATAGAATGGGCACTGCGGGGGCATGAGAAAGGGATGTGATTGATAGTAATCAAGGACCAGAACCACACTGGGCAATGAAGAGTCACTGAAGGGTTTTCACGTTTCAGAACGATCACTCAGGTTGCAGGGGCCAGACTGGAAGCAGAGAGATGAATTGGGAAGGTGTGCAGACCTGCAGATGAGAAGAAATGGTAGTCTAAACTAGAGTAATGGCAGAGTGATAGAGATTTCTAAAATGGCTGGCTACAGTTGGAGTATAATCAATACCAATAAAATAAATTTTCTTTTTTCATGCCTAATTAATTGGACCAAGAATTGACCCTAACATATTTTCTTCATTAGCACTGTGCTCTAAATAAGCTTAATTCTTAGCAAGAAGCTTAAGTGGCAACGTAATCTCTGATCTGATGCCCATGATAGAGTATATGTTTATTTCTGACAATATTGAATGTGATGTTTGCATGGAAACATGGAACCCTCCATCCTGAAGAGTGAGAGACTGGTCATGATACATAAACCCATGCACACCTTAGGAGCTAGTTACTCAGAAAAACAGATGGGAGAGGGAATTCCAACAGATGAGCAATTATCTGCCCAGGGGGAGTTGCTATTCTGGTGAGGAATTCATGTCAAGGTAACACTACTGGGTCACCTAAAACTGGGAGACTATAATCTTAGTAGGACCTCCTGGGATATCTGGGTGTTTGACAATGCAAGTCCTCGGGGCAGATTTGACATTTTTTGGTGTGTCAATCCTTCACAGCTTATCATAGCTTCAGTAGGCAATATATATCCACATGTACAAGGGTAGGGAGGAAGCAAAACATGAACACATGAGGAAATATGAGAATGGATAGTGATATAGTATAATACATGCATATATAATGATAGATGCACATATTGCATTGCAGTACTCTATTAGGTTCTCTATATCAAAGATTAGAGAGACGGTTCTCTTTTTTCCCAATAGATTTAGGGATACAAGTGGTTTTTGGTTACATGGATGAATTGTATAATGGTGAAATCTGGGATTTTAGTGTACCCATCACCTGAATAGGATACATTGTACCCAATAGATAATTTTTCTTCCTTCACCCCCTTCTTACTCTCCCCATTTCTCAAGGGAGATAGTCTCAAAACTTAATGATCTCATCTTTTTCAGGTTGTGGTAAACGAGTCATTCCATTAATAGTCAACAGAATAATGTCTGGAGACATTGCAGCCAAGGCTGCCTGGCCTTGGCAAGCTTCCCTTCAGCGTAACAACATCCATCAGTGTGGGGCCACCTTGATTAGTAATACATGGCTTGTGACGGCAGCGCACTGCTTCAAGAAGTAAGTTACTGGCCTTAAGTCAGACCCCATTACTGCTAAAAAGCCCTGAGTTTTGTCCTATTCTTGGTAACTATCAATGTCCTAAATATTACTGAAGTAAAATAAGAAAAAAGTTCTTTACTAAAATAATGTTACACTTGCATATGTATTTGAAAACCTTGATGAAGACAGAGGAAGTAATTTTTCTCCTCATATTCATCAATCAAGTCCTCAGAATATTAAACAAAGAAACTGTAAGAAAGCAGAAGTCATCCTAACATAAAATGTTTACTAATAACATATAAAATTACTCTTGTGTCAACCAATGCTCTCCAATTAATACTGGTGTCTATTTCTGCCAAACACTTGAGCCAGTCTCATGCTAATCATAAATAATCAAATTAATTACAAAGTGAAATGAAAATCTTCAATGGATGCAGGAAGTTAGTAACTGTGATGATGGGGAATTGCCCAAATCAAATTTAGAGTATTGACACGTGAAGTTCTGGTGGAATTAGAACAGTTTATAACCAAAATGAGAAATTAGCAGTATTACAAGAACAGCCACTTCAAAAGAGATTTCTAAGTATCAAAGGATTAAAAGAGGCCTTTGCACTACACAATAAGGCCTTTATATAATAGAGCACTTCTTGACAATAGTGCTACAAAAGACAAACCCAGTAGTGAAGAATAGTATATTGTGCTATCATATAATTTTTTAACTGAACAGTTAACAATTCTTCATTCATTGTGAGCATTTTTGTACATAATTTTTAAATATAAGATAAAATGAATTTTTTCATAATTTTTAGTTTTACTTTTCAAGATAATAACCAATCAGATCTTTTTATCACTGTGACATTTAAAATTTTGGATTTCTTTCTAAATAGATTAACTTCATGGCCTTTCTCAAGTACCAGTTATTATGGTGATAACAAAGCTTCCTGAATATCTCTGTAAAAGAAGAGTCAGCAGGATTTAGTGAACAAAATATGCCCCAGCCAGCAGGACAGCTCAGTGACCTTGGGCAAGTTATTGAACCTTATTATTTTGGGAAATAGAATAGATCTTCTCATGTTCCTTTTGACCTATAAAATTATGACTTTTGTTAACATAATAAATTCCATCCACATAAGAGTATAAATCTATGTAGAAACCTTTAAGGTTTTATAGAATATATAAAAATCTATGTGGATTCTTAATGTTCAAAAGACATGAGAGTTCAATAGACTGATATATTAGAAAGCCAGAAATCCCTTATGTAGGTGCCTACTAGTTTTGGACGAAATACTTCAAAGTAATGGGGAACTTACTTTGCCAAAGATAGCCAGTCTTTTGGTGGATAGTTCTATTTTTGCAAATATCTTTATAACATTGAACACCAAATCTGCACTCTAATAACTTCCACCACTGATACTCATTGTTTCATCTGGAACAACAGGGATCAAATTTATTTCTTCATTCATATAATAAATAGTTCCTCAGTTTCTCTTTTTCAGGCCAAACATAAAATGAGTGAAAATCTCCAAACCATCAGTGAAAATAAACATCATTACTTTATTTTCACAGCACCAACTTTCAGATGCCCTACCATATTGGTTCTTCTCCTCTGAATGTTCTGGATTTTGTCAATCTCTTCCTTAAAATATGCTTCTAAGAACTAAACACAGCAAAGTAGGTCATATATGACAAAGTAAAATAGAAAGGCTCTGGAAAAGGTAAATAATATAATTGAATGCAAGGTAACAGGCAGCTTAGTAACTAAAGAAGACTACCACAAAGAGTGATGATTAAGAATGTCTGTTGAAATAATGAGGGTATTTTTATGGTCTGCCAAAGATACCTAACCTTCACTATGTCCTGGACAGTATATTTGCTAGACTTGGCAGATGAGATGGAAGTTATGCTCATCAAATTAGCTGATGACATAAGGCTAAAAGAGAAATGAATGTGTTGGGTAAGAAAAACAGTAATTTTTAAAGGACTTTATCTTAGAGTAATGAGCAAGAACTAAATGATTAATTTTAGCAGGTATAAATGTAAGGCTCTAACTTGGGTCAAAAAAATCCAAGTATATCTGTATAGAAAGCAGAAATGTGCTTTAACACGTGAAGATTGTTTAGAAATTTTTGTCTGAAGATAGCTTACTCTGAGTGAGTCGCCCCTAAAGTTATATTGTAATTTAGATTACATTAAAAGAAATGCAGAGTCCAGAATAAATGAAATGTTAGACTCTTTTTTGGTCAGATCCTACCTGGGATAGTGAATGCTGTTCCGAATGCCATGCTTGAAGAGAACTTGACAAATGGTCCAGTGACCAGCAGCATTCACATCACTAGGGAATTTGTTAGAAATGCAAGAAAATATATATATATATCTAGAGACAGAGTCTCACTCTGTTGCCCAGGCTGATCATAGCTCACTGTAACCTCTAACTCCTGACCTCAAGTGATCCTCCCACCTGAGCCTCTCAAAGTTCTAGGATTACAAGCATGAGCCACCTTGCCAGGGCAGAAATGCAAGAATATAAAGTCCTATCCCAGATCTACAGAATCAGGAGTTGCATTTTAATAAGATCCCCTGACACTTTATATACATACTAAAGTTTAAGAAACACTATCCTAGGACACAAAAATTTTATTACCCTGAGAAAGCTGTGGTAGAGACAATCATTGTAGTCATCTGTCCGAAGTCCTCTCGTGGAAGAGAATTAGAGAATCAAGGAAAACTTGCCAACAGGCAGAGCTGCTTCAAGATGAAAGGGATTTCAAGGTGAAGAAAAGGATTGTAAGGCAAAGAAGATGCCCTGTCTGCAGGAGTTTTCAAGCATAGACAATCACCACCTGAGAGTGTTTTTGTAACAACTATCACCAACTGTTAAGCTCCACTGTGCTACAAACATTTGGTTATGTGATTACGATTTGTTTTGTATAATTCTTACATCCTCCCTGCTTGGCAAACCCTTCTTAGTGAACTCTCTTTTACTGAGTGGGATAAGAAATTTAAGAAATTTGCTTAAGGTTACCATGTTAGCAGGTGGTGGAGTTGAAAATAAGCCTATGTCTTCTTCCTGCTGAATCCCATCATCTTACTCTTGATCTAGCATCTCTCGTGTCAGGTATTTCTTTCAGGTGTGTCATCTATAAATGTAATAAACACAAGCTGGACTAAATAATATCAGGCTATTGGTGTTTGAAAGTTCTAGAATGATTGTTTCCACTTGAGTAAACACAGTTCAAGGTGTGAGCTTTACATTTACAAATCCAAAAAACATGATTTATGTTAAGTTCATCTAGGCGTGATTAAGTTGAGGGGACAGCTTTGCACCACTAAAACTCACAAAAGACAGATTTATAAACCAAAAAAAAGGCAATGTATGCATGCTATATGAACAGTTGTGTTCATGAACCAATTTTTATTTAGTCTTTCTCAGAGTATTTTTTGCATATCAAAATGTATGAAAATAAAATTTTGAAATAATAATAATCCCAGCACAATTAACAGCTGTCAAATTGGACTCAAATCCCATTGATGTGTTTATATGCTCCTTCTATGACTAAAGCTACCTACCTATTAAGAAATAATTAGGTTGAGAAACAAGTATCTCTAGGGACAGTATCTGTCTCTTTGCTTATCACTCATCAATCATGTTAGTTCAATTAATTAGTTAAGACACGTCACTCTTGCTTGGTAGAAGACAGTGTCTTACAAAGAGAAGGGAAGAGAAAGGCAGACAGACATATGTGATAATGAGGCAAATAGTTTAACCCATCTTGGACTTATTTTCATAAAGTGTAAAACGAAAGCTTTACTAGATGATCTTTCATCATTACTAAATGATCTTTCTGATCCCTGTATGCTCCATGCCCTGCCAGTTGCTCAAGCCCACAAGCTAGAAGTTAACCACGCTTGATCATCTCTCAGAGGACTACTGCAGCCATCTTCCAACAGCCTTTACTATATCTACTCTTCACCTTCAACAATCTATTCTCCAGAAAGAACCAACATGATTTTTTAAAAAATGTAAATGAGACTGCATCACTCCTCAACTTAAAATCATCCAGTAGATTCCCATGTCACTTGAATAAAATTTAAGCACTGTGTCATGACCTAGAGACACCGTAAAATCTGGTCCCTGTCTATCTCTCCAACCTCATGCCCTGCCATTCCACCCCTCGTGTCTGACTGCAGACCATCTGGCCAAGGCTTTGGGACTTCTGCCTGGAAACTTGTCTCCCTGATCTCCTCGCAGCTGACTCCTCATCAACTATGTCTCGGTCCAAATGTGCTATTCTCAAAAACGCCCTCATGACCCTCTAGTACTCTATTCCATTACTCTATGTTATTTTATGCATAGCGTTTATCACTATTTAAAGTTATTCACCCACTTGTAAATTTGTTTTAATCTTTTTCCCTCCCTGGAATCTGATACTCCTGTGAGCAGGAACCTTATCTGTTTTGTTCGCCACTTTATTCCCACGCTTTGGATAAGACTCGGTACATAAGATGCTCAATAAATATAGGCTGAAAGATTAAATGATTGATATTTTATGTGTCTTAAATTCTAGAATTCAATAATTCTATATAGAATGTCTGCTCTAATATGCCATTTGTATATGTTTTACCTTTAAAAATATATTAGCAATAGACTACATTTAAATGGTCAAACTATAATTGCAGCCAAGTATTCTCAGGATAGTATTTTTTTCTTTTATTAGCCTAAATGCAATTCATGTAGCTCATATATTCTGTGCAGTTTATATGTTCTGTTAATTTCTAACCTTTTCCAGTAATGGAAATCCACATCAATGGACTGTTAGTTTTGGAACAACCATCAACCCTCCCTTAATGAAAAGAAATATCAAAAGAATCATTGTCCATGAGAGGTATCGCTCCCCAGCAAGGGTGTATGACATTGCCGTCGTGCAGTTCTCTCCCAGAGTCACCTTTTCAGATGACATACGCCGGATCTGTTTGCCTGAAGCCCATGCGTCCTTCCAACCAAATTCGACTGTCTACATCACAGGATTTGGAGCACTTTACTACGGTGGTGGGTATCTTAGAAGAGGAAGCAGAGCCCTATTTAGGGTGGTGTAATTTAATTTTCATCAATATTATCCTGCCAGCCATTTCTACACAACTTGATTGAATTAGTTAGGGTTCTTATTCCGCAAGTGACAGAAATTAACTCGAATTAACCAAAGCAGAAACAAAAACAAAATACAAAAATCCAGAAAACTGGGACCTTGTAATTTGAAAGTCAAAAGATATGATAAGTCTGGCTTCAGACACAGCTAAATTCAGGAGTTCATAGGATGTCATCAGGTTCTGAATCTGAATCTTTTCATCTCTTAGCCTTGATTGTCCCTATGTTGGCTTCATTTGGAGGGATTCTAGCGCCACATAGTGGCAAAGGTGGCCACCAACAGCTCAAGGTTTATATCATTGTCACCCAATAGAAGAAAGAGCATCATTTCTTTCTCTTTGTCGGAATCTACATTCATCTCAGGAAAGGCCTCTAATCATCCCCACTTGTGTCCAGGGGTACTAAAATTAACTGGAAAACTCAAATATACTTTATGAATTTGCAGCAAAATTTGCTTCAGTACTAAGGAGACTAATTTGAGAGTAATCGTGAATAAGAATTGTGTAGTGATAAATCATCAAAGCATTTTGCCCTCTCTAAAATGATTCAACTTGATATACTAACTAAATACCCAAAGAAATAATAATAATTTAGTTATTGAATGTTTTAGGCATTCTCGGGGAGGCATATTCTGGATTCTATAAAGTGGTCCAGGTACATATGTATAACAACAGCTGTACATTATCAATTAAAAAAAATCATGTCCAGTTGCTGGGAAAGGTCTCAAGCTTTAACTCTGGGCTTGAGATGATGATAAAGGGCTTTCTGAGAATGACAAAATCTATTAAAAGAATTCTACACAACTTATTTATATATGAGAAACTATAAACAATAAGCCTTTGATTCTGTCTCCACTAAGGAAGTAGGAATAACCTCCACTAAGGAAGTAGGAATAACCTTTCACTCACATAGTCAGGAACAGGCTTTGGGGGTCTCTAGATTTTCTCCAGACGTCCCATGTGGTTTTTTTTTTTTTTGAGACAGAGTCTCACTCTGTTGCCTGGGCTAGAGTGCCGTGGCATCAGCCTAGTTCACAGCAACCTCAAACTCCTGAGCTCAAGCAATCCTCCTGCCTCACCCTCCCAAGTAGCTGGGACTACAGGCACGCGCCACCATGCCCGGCTAATTTTTTCTATATATTTTTAGTTGTCCGATTAATTTCTTTGTATTTTTAGTAGAGAGTCCCATGTGGTTTTATTCCATCTTATACATGCTTGAGATATACATTGCTTTCTTGAAGGTCATGTTACCAATCACGGGAAATATTATTCAGTATTTGTTCATCCCAATAGAGCTGCAAGTCTGACACCTCTCTACGTATGCACTCTCTCTAATGAGTTTTCTCTTAAGATTGGGTTTGTAGTCTCTGTTTCATAATGCTGAGAGGGAAATCCTAAATCACCTTTGGCTTGGTAGGAAGAATCATTTTCTGCCAGGAATTTGAGGTTGGCACAGAAATATAATATACCTGTCATCATACTTTGTGAGTAGCAACAAAATCTGAAATTTAGAGTACACTCCACCCAACAACAGTATACACATTTATTACAAGTACCCATGGATCACTCACCAAGACAGATCATATCCAGGCCCATAAAACAAATCTTACCAAAGTTAAAAGAATTGAAATTATACAAAGCGTATTCTCTGATCATAATGGAATCAAATCAGTAACAGAGAGATACCAGAAAAATCTCTAAATTCTTAGAAATTAAATAATATACCTGTAAATAAGGAGGAAATCTCAAAGAAGATTTTAAAAATACATAGAACTGAATGAAAGTGAAAATATATGTAAATATATGCAAGGTGCAGCTAAAATAGTGTAAAAAGGGGAATTTATAGCGAATGCATACATTAGAAAAGAAGAAAGATCTCAAATCAATGATCTAAGTTCTCACCTCAAGAAACTAGAAAAGAAGAGAAAAATAAACCTAAAACAAGCAGAAGAAAGGAAATAAAGATAAGAGTAGAAATGAATGAAATCGAAAATAAGGAAATAGAGAAAATTAGTAAATAAACACCCGATTCTTTGATAAAATCAATACTTCATGAAAAACATCATTCAGCATTCCCACAGTTGATGATATATAGGGAAGGGATGTCCAGAATTTATGGGATATGCTTTTCATAACTTGGAATACATTTTACCAACTACTTTGCTGAAAAAGCTATGAATGTGCACGATCACCTACAATATATAGATTGTCAGCTCCACCTTACCTTCCCAGCAACTGGACATGATTTTTTTTTAATCAATAATGTAGTAGACAAAAAAAATCACACACCAATTGTATTCAAACAACAGAAAACTTGAAAAATCTTTTAGCATATTTCTGTTTCATACTTATGTTTTCTGAGTGTTTTTTAAAATATGTTTGCAAACACCTTTCCAGATATAAATCTTGAAATGATCTTCTGAAGAAATTCATGTTTATATTTACTGTGTAATTTTTTTTCCAAATTTATTTACTTATATTTTAAATTAACATATAAAATTGTATGTATGCGTCATGTACAATATAAAATTTTGAAGTATATATACATTGTGGAATCTTATATCTAGCTAATTAACAAATGTATTGTCTCACATAGTTATCATTTTTGTGGTGAGAACACCTAACATCCACTCTCCTAGCATTTGTCATGAATATGGTATATCGTCAATGCGGTTACCATTGGCTGGGGCGGTTGAGGCTGGGGGAGTTGGGGAAATGTGGTTTTACAAACACATATTTACTATTAGGAGGAATAAGTTCAAGAACTCTGCTGTACAATAGTACAGCGTGGTGACATAGTTAATGATTATTTATTGTCTTCTTGTATTAGTTGTGTATTATTTGTAACAGATTACCACAAACTTAGCTCAAAAAAGCATTCATTTATTGATACCTCACAGTTGTCATGGGTCAGAAGTTCAAACATAGCTCAGTTGGGTCCTCTTCTCAGGGTCTCACAAAACTGTAATTAAGGTATCAGCTGGGGTTGTGGTCTCATCTGTGGCTCAGGGTTCTCTCACTGGGTGTTGATAGAATTTCATTTCTTGCAGCTATAGAACTCATGACAGCTTGTTTCTTTAATGCCATTAGGAGAGTGTCTCTGAATTCAGGGAAGGCTTAAGCCCTTTTTGATCTAACCATTTGATGAACTCAAAGTCAAAAACAATTCCTTCGTCTTTGCCATATAACATAACCCAATCATCAGAATGACATCCATCATACTCATAGATTCTACCCATACTTGGGAGGAGAGGAATCACAGAGGAATATTGGGAACCATGCTGGAATTCTTCCAAACACAGTATCGTGGTTTCCCAACCAGTGTATGATTTGGTATAAAGAACCCCTGAATGCTTGTGCTATGTTTAGTTTTCTAGCTAGTCTGCCTGCCATAATTGGTTTCTACAACGCAGGATCTAGCTTACCATCTGCAGCCACCAACTTGTAATACATAAGTGAAATCATTGTCGTTTAATGCCATTATGCATATGAAAGCTTTTCATATTAATAAAATGTAAAGGATAAAATAAATGTACACATACTATAGTCACTTTATCCAGCCCAGGGAGAAAGCTAATTAGGTACACAAAGTTTCTGGGAACAATCTGGAATCCACAAATATAAACATCATAAAAAAATAAAATGCCTTCCTAAAATATATAATCTAATTGTTATTAAAGTAAAAGTACAAAGATTTTCCAGAAAATTAAAATGATTTTCTTGATTATAGAGATATTTATAAAAATGTGATAGGATAATAATTACCATTAAATATGACAAATTTTAATGAGAAATTCTTTTCTCTAGGAACTGCTTATATTAACCTCATTCTGTATTGACAATTTTAGTAAGAAAAGTATCAGAAACTTATCTGCTGTCTTCACTCTAAACTATGCTGATTGTAAATATTTAAATTATTTTTCTTTTTTCTTTAAGGGGAATCCCAAAATGATCTTCGAGAAGCCAAAGTGAAAATCATAAGTAATGATGTGTGCAAGCAACCCCAAGTGTATGGCAATGACATAAAATTTGGAATGTTTTGTGCTGGATATCTGGAAGGAATCTATGATGCCTGCAGGGTAGGTTGGAGAGATTATTTTGATATCGATAACTCAAAAATATTTATCTGGCCCAGGAAATATTCCATGTCTTTATATTATTATAAAATATAGATATCGTGTCAGCCTGAAGAAGTTCAAAATGCAAATTTCACAACACAAACATATTTTTTTTTTTTTGAAACAGAGTCTCACTGTGTTGCCTGGGCTAGGGTGCCGTGGCGTCATCCTAACTCACAGCAACCTCAAACTCCTGGGCTCAAGCGATCCTCCTGCCTCAGCCTCCCAAGTAGCTGGGACTACAGGCACGCGCCACCATGCCCGGCTAATTTTTTCTATATATTTTTAGTTGTCCGATTAATTTCTTTCTAATTTTTAGTAGAGACGGGGTCTCGCTCTTGCTCAGGCTGGTCTCGAACTCCTGAGCTCAAACAATCTGCCCACCTCGGCCTCCCAAAGTGTTAGGATTACAGGCGTGAGCCACCGCGCCCAGCCCACAAACATATTTTTAAATGTTTTTTAAGCAAAATGAAATAAGAGTTTCTCTGATCCTGTCAAACAAAATTAAAATCTCTTAATAGCCAGAAATCCAAAGATTAATAAAGCAAAGTTTCTTTCCTGAAGGGGCTCACATTCTAGGAAGGAAATAATCATGAGCAATGAACTATAATGTGATATTACAAATGATATAATGGACAGGAGACATTTTTTCCTCAAAGAGAACATTTTTGGAACAAGTCTCAGAGTTAATATTTAAATGAGGCCTGAAGCATAAATAGCACTTACCCAATTATAGGATAAGAAAATTATGGAAAAGAGAAGGAGCAAAGCCAAAATTATAAAATTATAATTCATATTTTGAGAGACCCCAGGTAATCAGCTGGGTCTCAGCAGAAGGAGCGTGAGAGGTAAGAGAACTAGTTAAAGGTGAGAACGTGGATCAGGCCATATTGTGAACCCTAGTGTCCCCCCAGTGCCCTCCTCTGTCCTCAAACATCTATCCGGCATGTATATTTTCCAACGAAGGTGTGAGTGTGTTTCTTTCTGGAGGCATTTCCTTTTTAACATGAGATTCTTGAAAACTCTAAGGCAGTGACTCTGCATGGTGAAATGATGGGAATGGTACTAATATTGGGGGAGCAGAAAGACCTGCCCAGACTCCCACAAACCACACAACACGGCAACTTCTATCAGAGAAGGAGTGGGGAGTTTTGTAGCATGGAGGCCAGACAAGAGCAGGATCCGGTCCACAGTGAGCCTCAGTTGCTGAGAATGTGGAAAGAGGCAGCTGGAATTTAGGGACTTCAGCGAGAGGGCCACGTCAGGGGAACAGGTGGAAGGCGGCAGCAAGAGTCTAGGAGCAGACAGGATGGGGGAATCCAGGTGAACAAGGAGATTAGTGATACGCCCCAGGAAGGTTTGGTGATCCTAGTGAGGCTTCACTGGATTGGAAAGCAGGGGAAAGATTTCTCCCTGATTGTACAAGTGAGTTAGAAGACAGAGCTCTAGTCACAGAAAAACATGGGAAGGTATCAGGGAAATGACTCTGTGGCGTAAGGATCCAAGACAGGAATACTGTGATTGTGACTGGGGTACATGGTGAGGCACTTAGTCTGTGTGAAAAAAAAAACAAAAAAAAACCCCAGAAGTCCAAGTAGCAGCATTAGTTTGACTTTCTCAAATTTACCAAAAGTTGGCCTAGAATTCAATAAATCCCCTGCCATATATAGAGAATTGATCCCAAAGTCTACTTTTTCTTTTTCAACCAGAGACCTAGCCAGGCCAGACCCAAACGCAAATGACAAAAGGATCATATTACTGATATGAAAGTCAGAAAGGAAAGACGTTGACAACTTGGTCCGTATTTATGATTCTGCTGTTGTTTCCAGCTCAGTCAAGAGTTTACAAAAAGAAGTATCCCTAGTTGTAAACACCGGCAGCGCTATACTTCTTGGAGAGCTTTCCCAAGATGGCATTTGAGATCATTTCAGAAAACACTATTGACAACATTTTTCTGGAGGACACACAATTTAAATTCAGGGAATTGAGAATATGTGTGATAGGAAAATTAGACCAGAATTGTCCTTGGCCATTGTTTCCTTCATTCTAAATCCCTTCATTTACTCGCTCAAAAGATGTGTAAATGCCCTACTATGTGCCATACACCGTGCAGGTACTGGAAACAGACTTATGATCAAAAACCCTCATGGAACCTGCTTTTAGGGAACATACTGTCTGGTGGATGAGATATGCATTAATCAAAAAATTATACCAATGAAAGAAAGACAATTGAAAAAGAAAGCTTGGGAGGAAAAGGTCATGGTCTATGAGTATATATAAGAAATGAACATGAGTAGCAGGGGTGGCTAGAGTTGAGCTAGTACCTAGAATAGGAGAAGAAATCAAGCAGGAAGATTGCCGAAGAGGATGCAGGCAGGGAGAATTCTTAAAGCTTTGAAGGAAGAAGCATCAGAGCCACACAGAATTTCTTGATGGTAACTCCAGAAGATAGAAGACAGTGGAAAATGTGTTCAAACTTCAAAGGGAAAATGATTTCAACTTAGTTTTCTGTTCATGCCAACTAATAATCAAATGTGAGGATAGAATTAAGAACTTTAGGCAAGCAATGGCTCAAAACAATGTTTGAGAAGGAACCTCAGCAAAATAAGGAAGTAAATCAAGAAAGTGGAAGACATGAGACCCAAAACATCGTGAATCCAATACAATAGGATGGTGACAGATAGTCCCAGTATCCAGTCCAAGTTAGAGCAGAAGAAAGCGTGGAAAGGGTGGGGAGGGAGAGAGAGAGACAGAGACAGACAGAGAGAGACAGTGTTTGAGAGAGAAATTGAGAGAGAGAGAGAGAGAGAGAAGAGTGTGTGTGTTGAGATGGAAGGACATCATCAGAGGGAGTAAAAGAACTGGCAAGGTATCTGATGCACTTGAACATTAGTATTAATAAAAATTATTGGTAGATCTTTTGGAGAATTCAGCATTTGCCACAGGTACATAGAAAACCAGCGAAGTGTAAAAGTGTGTTATTAATTCTAAGAAATCAAAGTCTGGCAAAAAAAATGTAACATAATCAAAACATGTTACTTGACTCCTCAATAAAAAACATTTACAAACTGATATTAATGCAAACATTGGCTGTTGGTTTAACCAAAAATGGAGATGCTATCATGTGAAGATGTGGAGAGAAAAGGTCGCGAAGAGGTTATAGAACAGCTAAATCTCTACCTACATAACTAAAAACCAATATATGCTGTCTAAATCTAGAAACAGAAATTTGAGCATATTATTTAATGATAAGGAGTTAGATACTATAAGAAATTATTAAACAAGCATGAAGTGGCTACCCCTGGGGGACAGATAAGGTGAGGCAATGTGGGACATATAATTACTTTTTAAGCCTCTTCATATTCTTTTCTTTTTTTTTTTTTAATTTGTGTTGTTTAA
>NW_012147842.1:458202-459577 GCF_000956105.1 Propithecus coquereli
GGAACAATGGACTTATTTTATAATAATTTCCCCCATTTTCTGTTGAGAAGACATGAAAATAATCCTAAAGTAAAAAAGATTTGCAATTCATACACACAAAAACATTGATCCATAATTTAGACTTACAGAATTTTAAAGTTTGGAAGAGATTGCACAAGTCATAGAGGCCAACACACTTATGATTAAGAGAACTGAAACCAGAAAACATAAATGACTTGAGGAAGCTATAGGTAGTTTGCACCCCCAGTGGGCCTAGAACCCAGGTACCAATTTCACATTCTCTTTTCCTTAACAAATTATCTTTTCCACTATCTATATTTATTGAATCATTAGATCTATAAAATTTTCAGTGAGAGTTACTGAACCTGTTTTAAGTGAGGAAACTTAAGAATTTTAAATGATGAGATTCACTTAGGCAGCTGGCTGCCAATTCTCTAAACTCACTTCAAGGCAAAGTTGCTGCTTCATATATAATTATTCATGGGCATATAAATTATTCTATATTATGGTGGGAAAATATAATTCTGACTTTCAGTGTTAAGAGTCAGGAAATGATCTTAGAGTTGTAAACTTTGTATTTCTAAACTCTTTTGTGCAGCATTTCATTTTGGGTCACATATAAGCAAGCATTGATATATCATTTTAAATCTAATAAAGTGGATGATCAGAGCATTCTACAAATGATATCACTCGGTTTGTGTTAGAACAATAACGTGAATCTTTCGACTATTGTTAACAATCTCTTTTCTTTGAAATAATTAGTTTGAATCGTTCTGAAGCAGGGTTCTCAACCTTGGCTCTGTTGACATTTTGGTCTAGATAACTTTGTGTTATAAGAGGCTGTCCTGTTCATTGTAGAAGATTTAGCATCATCCCACCAGATGCCTGTAGCATACACCTTTTCCAAAATTATTATAACCAAAAATATCTCTATATCTCCAGATATTGGCAAATGTCCCCTAAGGCTGCAGTCCCCAACCCCCGGAACTGGCCTGCACATCGAGGCCTTAGCTCTGCCTCCCACCATCCGTGAAAAAATTGTCTTCCATGAAACCGGTCCCTGGTACCAAAAAGGGTGGGGACTGCTGTCCTAAGGGATAAAACTGTCCCCTTTTGAGAACCACTATTTTAAAGTCATTTGACCATTTTTAGAAATGTGAGAGATTCCTCAAAGTGATAACAGCGAATCTTCAAAAACTATGGTTTACTGATCAAGCTGAACACTCACTATCATGTTCCTAAAAGAAATAACAGAATACATAACTAATGCTTCAGGCAGTGTCTATTTCCAATACAGGCTGATCTTGCCATGCACAATGAACTCAGAGAATTTCTCTCATGCTCCTGCTTAACCTAGACCATAGTCAAACAGCAC
>NW_012147842.1:460527-470490 GCF_000956105.1 Propithecus coquereli
CTATATATAATATCTTAGATAAATGTTTAGTGAAAGACTAAATTAATGGGAGCTAATTATGATGCCTACGCAGTCGAGGAAGCTCAGTTGCCAGTTAGCTGCTTCGCCCATGTCACTTTCCTTCACACCACTTTCCAACCTATATGGTCCCACCTTGCATGTTCTTGAATGTTCCTAAAAATGTCCTCTCTCTGCCTACACCAGAAGTAACCAAAATACAGGCAGGCTCTTCATACATGACAGTCACCTCCCAGGAGCTCCTCTAACTTAAAAACTTTTCCCCATATATCCTTGAATGAGTACATCCCAAATCCATAGGAACATCTGGAAATAAGACAAAAAAAGCGAACTTTGGCCATGCAGCACTTCACATTCCCTTTGTTTTTTCTACCAGTGTTGTCTTTTCTTCCTTTTTCTCCTATAGACTTCACAAATCTACATACTTCCTAATGACCTTATTAAGTATCTGATTGAGGCCCTTCCTTGTTGAATTTGCCTAATAGGAGACAGTTGAGACGTAACTAAAAATCACATATATATCGATTTTTTACATACAGGAATAAGGGCATTTTAATTCCATTAAAAAGTGATATTTGGTTCATAGATTTTAGTTGTCCATGTAAGACTGTCCTCTTATTTTCATTAACAATCAAGATTTAACTGGAAAATTAACTTTTTTAACTGTTTTGACATTCTCTAAGCTCAGGAGACTCCTCCCACCCCAGAAGTCACTAAATTAAGTAAAGGGGGAAAATCCTAAATGTCACATTATAATCCAAAACTATACTAATGGAAATGGTCTGGGACTCATGGGCTAATAAAGAACTGAAAAACAGTGAGTAAGAACATTAACATCTGTAAGTAGGAGCCTGGGGCATCCAAGCTTGAATAAAGATTCAGTAACTGAAAAACCACTTATATATGAACTGTAGTAATTTGAGCTAAAGTTAGAATGTCTGAGGTCATGGTTAGAGAGAAACCAAATCAAAAGCCATCTTACAGATTTTTAATCTGTATATTTTAACTAGTGGGGAAGGGAATCTAGATCCAAAACCACTTAGATAGAAATAAGAATAATCTGAAAGAGAACAGGTTCGAAGGAAAGTGCGAAAATTCAGAAGCTAATACTAGATCAACTAATAGTAAAATCAGGCATATTTTAATAAAGTAACTATATAATTGGCAAAAATAAGGATAAAGGAGTTAAAGATACTATCTCAGGTTTATTAATAAGAATACCCACATGTGTCTGCTGAGATGAGAGGTAGGTTACTACAATAATATGTACCTTCAGCCAGTATACTTCTAAACAGACAGAAGTAGTATTAATAGGTAGCTGGGAACCTCTCCTCACACTTGAGTTTTCTGCCTCTAATGTTGCTGAAATGTGTAGGTATAAGAGTAGGGTCTTAGTAAATTTGGCATAGATGAGAGATATAGAAGAAAGGATGGATATCAAAGGAGGGGAAATTAAAGCTACAAGTTATGAGAAAAATATGAATAGTTGCTAGGACTTCAAAGAGACCCATTCAGCAGACCTCTGGACTCTACCACTGGCCAAAAGGACAGTCAGAGAGTATATTCTACACAGTGGCCTTCCCTAAGGTTATGCAGTATGGACATTCCATTTGCACCTGGTCTTAGTACCCCAGAGACCATGCTGGTGATGTTCTTATGGCCTATAGATTTCCCAAATGCTAAAAAGCTTCCAGGGGACTGCATAATGGTACAACCACTTTGGAAGAATGCTTGGCAGTTTCTTAAAAAACTAAATATACCCTTACCATACAATCCAGCAGTTACTCTCTTCGGTATTTAACCAAATGAGTTGAAAGCTTATGTCCACACAAAAACCTGCACACAGATGTTTATAGAGGTTACAATTCTCAAAACTTAGAAGCAAGACATCCTTCAGTAGCTGAATGTATAAATAAACTGTGATACATCAAGACAATGGAATATTATTCAGCACTCAAAAGAAATAAGCTATCAAACCATGAAAAGACATAGAGGAGCCTTATATGCACATTACTAAGTGAAAGAAGCCAATTTGAAAAGGATCATTTGTTGTCATGTTGTCAGGGGATAGTGGGGGTGGAGGGAGGGATGAGCTGACAGAGCACAGGGAATTTTTAGGGATGTGAAACTACTCTGTACTACACTATAATGGTGAATACATGACATCATACATATGTCAAAACCATAGATTGTACAACACCAAGCGTGAACCCTAATGTAAACTATGAACTTTGGATGACAATGTGTGTCATGTAGGTTCACTGATTGTAACAAATGTACCACCCTGGTTCAGGATGTTGATAGTGGGGGAGGCTGTGCATATATGGTGGGTGGTAAGGGGATACATAGGAACTGTGAACTTTCCACTTAATTTTTCTCTGAATCTAAAATTGCCCTAAAAAATAAAATCTACTTTAAAAATGCTACCAGAGCCTCAGAGGCCTTTGGAGATATGGTAGAATATAGAAAAATACGGAAGTAGAATATAGAGTTCTGGACGAAGACATTCAGTGAGTTAGTATAAGGGAATTAATTATTCTGTAGCTGAAGAACTCTTCTGTGGCTGAATTGTGTTGTTTGTTAAAATATAAAATCAGAAATTTTTGTAATTATCAAGCTGAAACTCTTCTTACCAATAGGTATAAGCAGAGAACAGGAACCAAATGTATTTTTCTTAAATAACTGAATCACTGAATATCATGTATATTAAAATTCTGCGGAAATGGATGGCAATGGTGTGCAGAGAGAGCCAATACAGCGCAAGAGCTGATAATTTCCTGAGGGTGTTGGAGATCTCCAGGCTAGTGTTACAACAATGTGAGCGGAGAAAAGCAAAGATAACAAGTAGGCTTCAGGAGTCAGAAAAAGGAAAAACAAAACAAAACAGCAATTTCTCAGATTTCCCTAATCCCTGTTCTTAGCCTTGAAATAAATGTTATGGGTTTGGGCATGGTAGATGATATTATGTAGTATGGAAGGTCACGGAAAATCTCTGCATGACCTGCTGAATATTTTGTGTGGGCTATAATGAATAACAAGGCTAACATCATAGCACAGAAAAAGTACCAGGTTGAGCAGCTCCCTGGCTGAGTTATGGGGTCACTGTGCTCTTAGAGTAGACAACTGCTGAATTCTGGGCCTTCCGGGCCATCTCAGGAGGCTCTGGCTTTCAATTAGGTGCTGTTATCCACAGAAATTCTCCAGCTGCCCTGGAGGGATCATCTGCATTAGTTGGAACCTGAGGGCTAAATAACTTGAAAATTCTCAAGTTAGATATCCCACAGGAAAATTTCTCTTCCAATCCCTGGTAACGTGGTTTCCAGGGTTGGAAGAGTTGTCTGGTGGTTTTGACTGTCTGCTCCCAGGGAAACCTACACACTGAACGAGGGTGGCAGTAACTACGGTAGTACCAGCCATGGAATTCTAGGCATGTGGTTCTATCATGCTGGTCCCCCTCAAAGAAATACTGCTTTTTTAAAAAATACATTCATCAAAATCACTTGTTTATTATTGGAATCTGTGCAATAACAAGATTCAAAAGCATTTACACCTACCTAACAGATACAATGAACACTATCTGGGTGACAGGCACACTTACAACCCTGACTCAAGCATTACAAAAGCGATCCTTGTAACCAAAAACATTTGTACCCACGTCATACTTTGAAATGAATTTTTTTGAAAAAGAAATATATTTGAAAGAATACCTCAGTCTGATCAGTATAATGTCAAAGGAGTATTTCCAAGTATTAAAAGTGTGCTTGACATTGTGCAAGCGAGGTATTTTATCTTTTTGGGAGCCCGTTCCTGGATAATTAGGTATAAGTGGTTGTCCCTGAAAAAAGCGATTACTAACACTGGAGAATCAGTTTCAAGGATGTTAAGGTAGGGTTAGTGTAATTGAGGAGATTGGAGTAATCCTTGTCATAATCTATAGGAACTACACAGTTATCTTTGGGGTTTCAGGAGAAACCTCTTTACCATGCAAAGCTTTTTTTTTTTAAAGTAACCAAGACAAAAAAGTATGAAATGCACCTTAAATCTCTTTGATCAACATTGACGGTTCCCACTTAATGAAAGTTGTCTATTATCTTGCTGGCATCAAGACCTAGATGCAAAGATCATTTGGAGTTCTTATCAGTGTTCTTCTTGAAGCTATACTGAAAGCAGTGACATAATGTGGCTCCATCATTTGCCACACCATGGTGGTCCCGCACAAGTTCTCACCTGCGCCACAAACACTCAAAGCTCTTTCTGCTTTACCAGGAGTCTGAATGGGAACTGGGAAATAGCATGCAGCCACTTCTAGGTCAGCCGTCATGCTCCCAGATGGCCACAGCCATGCTTCCTCTCTCCCGCTATGTCTGAAGACAACACTATTTCTGGTGCAAAAGCATAAACATTACTTTTGGCTTTTCATGAAACTACCCTAAAAACAGCCTGGCCCTCACGTTGCCTTTCACTGGGCTGTGTTAAGACTCTAACAACATACTCTGCGGACTACCTCTCGATTACACCTCCTCCTATTTAATTCAGATTCCTTATTTACTTCTCATTTAGAATTTTCTCTAAAAAATCAGATCAACAGATTATAGCCTAGGACAAATAATGCAAAAAACACAGACTGAACTCCAGGGTAAGCTGGATAGTTTTTCCTGTTCCATGACTACAGACAATTCCTTAATCCCAGACAACTATTATAGTATTAAACATTCTTGTTCAAAAGCCTTGGAAAACAAATAAGGATGAATCAGTGAAAATGCATCAATATTACTAAGAAAATAACTCAAGTGCATACTATCCCAACAGTAAACGAGGATTGTTATTTTTGTGTAGGAAGAAAGTTATTACATTCTTTCGTGGTTCCAAATGGCCCCAAACCCTGTTCAAGTGCTTGTCTAAAGTCATGTGTTTCATGATTCCATGAAAGAGTAAAACACTAATACAAAATCTGGTCATTGATGCTCATCTGAACCAATGGAATTATTGGTTCAAATAATCTTTCAAAATATTTTTAAAAGATGACACTACCAAATTACACATTTGTTGGATGGCAGGTAGTGTAACAGACGTAAACATTATGAAATGAGACAGAACTGATTGGAATCTCAGCTCCACAACACACCAGACCAGTGGCTGTGGGTCTGTTATTTGAACTCTGTTAATTTTATGTGTCAACTCGACTGGCCATGATGCCCAGATATGGGGTCAAATATTATTCTGGATGTTTCTGTGAGAGTGACTTTGGATGAGATTAACATATAAATTGGTGGATTTTGAGTAAAGCAGATTGCCTTCTATAATGTGGGTGAGTGTCAACCAATCAGTCAAAGGCCTGAATAGAACAAAAGGCTGACCGCCATCCCCAAGCAAGAAGGATTGGCCTTCAGACTTGAATTGCAACATTCTTTCTTCCCTGGTCTCCAGTCTGCTGGCCACTCTGCAGATTTTGGACTTGCCAGACTTCATTATTGCACAAGCCAATTTTTAAAAATAAATCTCTTTCCATGTATATACATATCATATTGATTCTGTTTCTCTATTGTCAAGGACAATAAATGGAATATACAGTAATCAATTTTGTTTGGCAATATAAATGTAAATTTGTCAAAATCAAAATCTTAGGAAAATGAGATGGTTTCTTAAAACCAACAAGAGAATTTTTTTTTAGTTTCAATAGATTTAGTGGGTACAAGTGGTTTTTTGTTTGATACATGGATGCATTGTATAGTGGTGAAGTCAGGGCTTTTAGTGTACCCACCACCCAAATAGCGTACACTGTATCCAACAGGTAATTTTTTAATCTCTCACCCTCCTCCCACCCTCTCCCCTTCCAAGTCTCTAAAGTCCCTATACCACTCTGTATGACCATATATACCCATCATTTAGCTCCCACTTATGAGTGAGAACATGCAGTATTTGTTTTTCTGTTCCTGAGATACTTCACTTAGGATAATGGCTTCCAGTTTCATCCACATTGCTGTAAATGACATTATTTCATTCTTTTTTATGGCTGAATAGTAGTTCATGGTGGATATGTATATGGTGTATATATATATATGTATATGTATAGTCCATTTCCTGCTATCTTTGTTATTTCTCTTATCTTTAACTTTCTTTTCATTCTAGTTATGTATCTGATAAGGCATAGGTATCTGATAACTAGATTTTCTACTTAAAACCATTAGAAGAATCTTTGTCTTTTACTACTTCTGTTGAAACCATTTATGTATATTGGCATAAGAAAATTACATTCCTATAGCATAACTTCTGTCACCTTTCTTTCAATCACTTGATTCTTATGTTTTCTTACTAACTTCTTAATTATTTATATTTTATTACCCAAACACACATCCACCCATAGAGCGACTGAGACCTTAGTAAGTATTTTCAGATACTTTCCTCCCTGGGTGGGAGGTTTGCTACATCTTATTTGTAATGGTCTAATCACTCTACTTTAAACAGATACATGTTGTTCCCTTTAAAACATCTAAAAACGAAAACCAAAAAAAGTAGTTTTTATGCCAATACTTAATGTAATTTTATTTCCCACACTTCCAGTTGTCCTTCCTCTCCAGTGAAGCCCCTTCTTTGCCAGAGGCCTGGTTTGTGCTTTTGCAGGAAGCCACAGCAGTTCCTGGTAGGGCATTAAAAAGAGCATTCGCCATGGGAATTCATATGATGGGTTCTACAGCCCTTAAATTACAACACTGCACAACTATAGATACATTTTTCAAAGATAATACTTTAAAAATATTACCATATATTCAAGTCAATATATGATACAGCACTGTATCTCAGTTTAAGATTATAATTAAATTTCTTCTACTCTGTCATCATTTTTGCTATCATTCATGCCATTGAAGACATTAGAAAGAATCTCCTAATGAATACTTTCTCAATATTGAACAAGAATCATGTCCAGGTTTGTTGGATTTTTATACTGTCTTTGATACAATTAATATCATTTAAAAACAGCAACTTATAGTCATTACTCTCAAGAGCTCCTTTAAGATAGGATAATATATAGATACAAAAGGGAAGATAAAATATAGATACAAAAGGCATGACACTGGAAAAAACAAGTCAACAGCACATCATACTCCATTACACTTTGTCATAACCTGAAAAGAATATATTTCATAGCAAACAAACAAAACAAAACAAAAAACCAACTTATGCCTTCTTGGATTTTGTCTCTACATGTCAAAAAAAAAAAAAAGTGAAAATAAATGGCAGTTGGTCTTTCGGACATTCTCATTCCACTTCCAAATGAGGAGGACAATATAAGGTACGACTTGTAACAATCACAATGAAATTGGTTATTAAAGAAGTATCTCTGGGGGGAAAGAGAGGATACCTCTGGTTATAAGGAATCTACCCAGTTAGAATGTTTACAATAACCTAAATATTGCTGTAGGTTAACATCGTCTGGGAAGACAAGACAAATCCATATCTGTCTATTCCTGTGAGAAAAAATGGCTAGTCCTTCCAAGATAGAAAGCATCCAATGCAGTCAACTTGCCACTGACTGGCCAGTTGGTGTCCTTGAAGAATAGTGCTATCCTGTGTGTGCAGTGTTTACGTCTGCTGATGGCAGGTTGGCCATTCTGAGGAGGCATTAGCTAAATTGGTGTTGGGAAGTGGGAGTCTCCCACCGTGGACATGCCATTCATGTGCCCATTATGCCAGCACTTAGTGATACTGGTCTAGGGTGACCAGCTGTGCCAATTTTCCTAAGATTAAGTGGGTTTTCAGAATGCTGGACTTTGGATTTTAAAGCCTGGGCAGTCCCAGACAGAGTGGGACAGGTCGATCCCCCAGGAGTGCCCTTCTCACTAGCATGTTCCTGATGGTCTTGGTGAAGGGTTTGTTATCTGGACCTCCCCATGGAATATAATTTTCTGATGGGTCTTCTGGCTGCTCATAATATATCCATCTCACCATGCCCACTTCTCTGAGCCTTTTAATCCCTTCCTCTACTGTGTCCCGTAACAATTCTAGCATTTCAACCTTGCTCAGCATGGGCCACCACTTTTTCCAGACTTCTAGGAGCCACTCCAACAAGTGTACAATATTCGCTGAGCACCATGTCAGGTTTTAAATCTTGTATACTGAGAGACTGCTCCCAACTGGGCAGAACTTTCCTTGTCCAGCCTTATGTCCCAGTCCCCTTGACAAGACACCCTCAGGATCCATTCCCACAGAAGGTCACTCCCACAGTCCAGGCCTGACACATTCCCAGCTGATTATGTTGTGACTTAACTTTGACAATAGGCCTGGTGGTCAGGAAAGGAGATGCACACGGCTTCTGGAAAACACAGCTATCGCCTTGGGAAAAGCTCTCTGCAGGGTCTCTTCAGAGTGCCAGCTCTCAGAGGAGAGAATAGGGCCACTTCTGCAAGGTCAGAAGGTTAAAAAGTAGTCTTCAGAGTCAAAAACTTCAGGGACATCTATCCAGATGTCCACATCCATGGTCAGGTCCCAGGTTTTCCCAACTAGAGCCCTGACTTTGGAATAACAAATCTGTCTTAGGTAAGCACTCAACCATCACTGGAGTCACCGTATCCAATCCTGTGCTTGGTATTCAGCTTTTTCTGTTCATCCACTATGTGAGATGAGAGCTTCTTAATAAGCTACCTAAAAGAATCTCTGGATCTCATACTCAGCATTTTCAATTGTGTTATTGTCCTCAGCTTTTCATTATCTATCTGTTGGGCATAAATTCAACCTAGTAGCAACCGTGCAATTTCACTCTCCTTATGTTTATCATCCCTCTCCCCATATCGTTCAAATACATTAATCATCACACTGGCCTGTGCATTCACCTCTACACACATGCTGGCCCAGCTCACTACTGGTGAAGGTTTTGACAATCAGACTCCCACCTTGTGCTAGAGGCTGCCAGAATGCCACCTACCACCAAGTCCTCATCACCAGCTGGGTAATGAGAGATCTAGGCCCTAAACCTCATCTTAATGTCTGTTTTCTTGAGGCTCTTTTGGTACCAGCTATTACAAGTTGGGTTTTCTGCATAGCAGACACTTAGACAAAGTGAGCGTACAAAAGTTTATTGAGGAGTAACACCTGTTAAAGAAAAAGGGAGGAAGCAGGATTGGGCAAGGGGAGCTGTCAGATAACAATGCCAATCTGACAAAATCTCTGCCAGACCAACAGGGAACTCTGAAGTAAACATTGCTTATCAGAGAAATCCACACCAGTTGGAAATGGCCAGACCCTTGTTTCACTACTGTGCTCAGTCATTGGCTGAGGGCTACCTAGAGGAGAGCATGTGCTTGGCTTGAAATCTGAGATAGGCCCTGAGAAAACTAACTGCTAGAGACTTCCAGGTTGTATTAAGCATGTCTTTTTGTCCTGATGCGTTCACATCTGGAGACCCTGGTGGGAACTGCCTTTCTCAGGGCTAATTTTCACAGGTAGCAAATGACTCCCAATGAGTTTGCCTTTCAGACGCCAGCCAACGAGCCAGAGCTCATACCCTAACCACCTCCCTTATGGAGCTCTCATACTCTAGGCCACTATGAAGGCCCCGCCCTAATTACCTCAGGGCCAGGTATTGGGCAACTAAGGACAGCCCCTATACCACAAGCCCCTGAAATTATTCAAACTAGTTAATCCTAAACCTGGTTACACTTTCTCACCTTTTTCTTCCAGAAAAAAACATAATACAAGTTCTTGCCCACAGTTCCTCCTTCTCCCACTTCCTCCTGACTGACCTGGTACTTCACCGTGTGGCCCTGTGTGGCCCTGTGTGGCATAGTGTGCACCCTTCTCTTGGGAAATGTGGGTGACAAACTATCTTTTCGATGGTAATCATCTCTTGATCTGTTGGCCTCACCATACCTAAATAAAAATAAAATATACACTTAAAAGACAGATACTCTTACTCTGCAGGTAAGCAGCAAACTTTGTCTTGAAGGAGGA
>NW_012147842.1:471515-472716 GCF_000956105.1 Propithecus coquereli
GCAGGGGCCAGATACTACGATGCTCTGCCACCCGTGTTAGGGAGAATGGATTGTGTCTTAAATGCAAGGGAAGCTACTGGAGAGGTTTTGTTTGTTTTTTTTTTTTTAAATAGTGACATAACTAAATTTGTAATAATAATTCTTGTTGGTAATCAAAGAATGGATCAGCGTGGAAAAAAATTAGAGGCAGAAAGATTAATCAGAGGGCTGTGGCAGTGATTCAGCTGAGAGATTACAGTGGTCTGGAGTCATATGGTGGCATTGGGGATAAGGAAAAGGAAAGAAATGGTTTCAAAAAATATTCATGCACATAGAGCATTGAGAAAAGAGACGGCATCACCTAGGTTTCTGGTATAAAACAACTGGTGTGAATGGGAGGTCACTTGTGGAACTAGGGAATACCGGAGAAGCAGGTTTAGAAAGAGGAAGGAAGAAGAAGTGGATACAGAGCACAAATGAAAAGATTAACCTCCCAAGGGAGGAGGAATCCTCTTCCACTACAACAGGAAGAATACAGGCAGATGAGTATAGATCTATAATTATGATAACAGGAAGTTGAGGGAGTGCCCATCTGAAGGCGTCTGTTTTTTTCTCCAATAGTAGAAAGGTAAGTCATCTGTTGAAAGCAAGGGAAGGGAATAAAGGGTGGAAAACAAATGTTTGGGGAAGAGTAGAAAAGATTTGGAACGTTTTTTTATAAACACTAAACTAGACACTGACAAGGGAAACCTAGCTGCATTGCTGGGCAGTACTGAAGAGCTGGTTAAGACCAATAGTCATGAATTTATAACACCATCAATCTTAAAATGGATGCTACTATGACAGTCACCGGTATTCACACTGTTCTGGTTACTGACCAAATAAAAGATCACTTAAAAGCCTTTTGTGGATAGCTTGAATAATTTTAATAATCGAGTTTATCATACAGAACTTCCAGTAGGTGAAATGATTTATGGTGTTGTGTAATAACTGTATTATATTTGTTTGATCTGATTGCTTTTCTGAACGTGAAGAAAAAGCACAAGAGTCAAATTTGCGCATATATGCAGGAAGGTGGAAATTATCCCCCATAGAAGAAAACGACTCTACACAGCTCAAGGGGGACTAATGCGGAGAACTTAGGAGAGGGGTAAAACACACGCACATCTTTCTTTACCAAGATAAAAGAGTGCCTAAAATCAACATGTTTCTTTGACCTTAT
>NW_012147842.1:476869-478661 GCF_000956105.1 Propithecus coquereli
ATGGCAGAATGTCAGGCATGAGATACAGAATCTAAAAACATATTTGGGAAGGGTAGCGAAGAGCCACTTATTCCTGTTCCTGTTGTCTGGTTTGCACATTATATAAAATGTGTATAAGTATTGAACACATCTGAAGTTGTGGTCTTAGAGTAAATCTATTAGTGATCAGCTGTCAGTAAATCCATCAGCTGTCAATAATTTACAAGATAAGGTCACAGAAGTTTACTGTTGAAAGAGTCCTCTAAAACTCCCCGACTTATCTTCTTCAAATTTTATCGGAAGATACCTGAGACTCATGGAGTAATAAGTGACTTTTTTCCCTAAGCTACACAATTTGTTGGTGAAAAAGGTGAAACTGGTATACAAGTTTTAACACCCAATCAAATTCCGTTAGAAACTCCAATTTTTTAACATGCATGATTCCTGACAAAATAACTCTAGCATAACCTTCCAAATGCTTCTTGGCAGCACGATAGACAGCAATGCCCTTTTTCTCTTTCACGCTATCCTTGTGTCTGTTTTCTTGGGCTCTGTCTGCAAATACTACCCCAAACTCTCCATCTTTACCCTAACCCCACACACAACTCATCCAACCTCCTCTGTCCACTCACCTTCTAGTAGTCGTGCGTTAGAATACGTTTTCCAAAAGACAATATTTGGAAAAAGACAAAGTGGATTTTAGTTCCAACTGTTCTGTTTGCCTGTCCCACAACTCTGTGCACCTACTCAATTACATCTGTATCTCTTTTTCATATATTATAAGAAAAACAGTATTAATCACAGATGAGGGAATTCAGAGGTCGTGTCCATCAATGTAAGAAAAGTGTATTCCAACAGCTCTTGGCTTGCTGTGGCAAGGAATGATGTGTATGACAATATGATAACATGGGCAAAAGCATCACATTCTCTTGACTTAAAAAGGACTCTACGACATGTGAAGTAGTTGCAGGATTTCACAAAATACCCGTCACCTGTAATTGTGTTTCATCACAGTTTACCAGAATAAATGAAATTCTTACTGATGTGTGAAATTTCCTGTCTGTTTCTGATTCTGTTCCACAAGTCATACTATTGGTTCAAGTTGATTCCTTCAGACTAGTTTAGCAAGTTAGATTTTAATTACGTGGGATTTCCTCCTTTGTCTTCAGCTATAGATCTCACATAACACATGAGAGTCATTCATTTGAGTGGAAATCTCAAAGCAGTTGGATAGGCAAGAAAAGCATCTCTTTGTTAAGGATTAAAATGTATAGGTAAGTCCTGTGTTTGTTTCTTAGCTTTAGAAGTTTTACTGTATGTTAGAGCATGTGAAAAATATACAAAAGCTTAAGAAATTTGGCTGTGTCTAGCAATCTTCTAGTTATTTCTCTGAAAACTTCATTGAAACGCTTAGATATTGTTTAGCTAATATTGTTTAGATAAGGTGCTTAGCTGCTTGACTGAACTTTTTACGAAATGAAAAAACCTAAAGAGACTGCTTAGCATTAAGACAACATATCTTTAAATAAGGAAGTGTTTTTGTTTCTCATGTTTAACTTTTCAAAAATTGATGTGTCGATTTTAAAAATATAATCAGTAAACAATTTATCTGTTGTTTTAAAACTTTTTGAGGGTTCTGTATTTTAATTTTCATCACACTATTATTACAAGCTATTAAATATACCATGAATCCTGAAGTCCATCTTAAGAAAATAAAGACAGTATTTCGCTACTTTTTATATAACTGTAGAATTGGTATTTTCCAGAAAATTCTTGCTAATACTTAAGAAAAAAATAATACTTGTCCAGTTTT
>NW_012147842.1:479721-485539 GCF_000956105.1 Propithecus coquereli
GTTTTTTAAGTAAGTCTAAATAATTTTTACATCATTTTAGATAAATCTTCGGATAATTCTGAAATACCTTTGGTTGAAATTGGGCTCTCTCGGATGGTTTGATTGCTTATGTATACAAATTAAACCCCCAGATCTTTTCCAAGTTGTCTTCTCCTGAAGGTTGTGAAAATGGAGTGTTCCTTTCTTTATCTACCTTGTTCTCCTCTTCTTTGGAGAAGAAAATCCTACCACAGGGTCCCGGGGCCAAGGCAGCCATGTCACTCGTTTCAGATTCTTGGACATTTTAGATTTTCTCAGGTCCACCAAGATTACATAAAAAGTACGAGATGAGGTTGGGGAAATAGGATAAAGATTTATAAACTGGAATTCAGAATGTGTTCAAAGGAAATATTTAAGGTAAATGAGCATAGCTCAGGAATAGACAAGTCTTAGCAGGACTCCTTCCACCACAACAAATCTTATTCCCATTTTCTTCCCTTTTGTCCTTGCTCATGATATGATTAGCTGACTGTAGAGACATACCAAAGCCAATCAGATGCCCTGCCTACCAACCACACAAAGAACATGAGACAAAAGTGGAGGAGAAAAAAAGCCATCACTGTCAAAAATGCATTCCAAACTCTGCCTGTTGTTTCAATCCTGGTTTTTGAATTGCTATTTTAACTTTCACAAACCATGCTTACAATTGTAAATCATTAGACAAAAGGTATATATCTTAACAGAAATTAGGCAGATGGAACCGATTTATCTTTATAGCCATGGAGCCCCAAAATAGTGCATTTAGAGTACAAGTTTTTGTATAAAAATCTTGGGCCACATGCTAAAACAGTAGCCATATTCGGCCAGAATGTTTTTCTAATGGTGGCATGAGATGGGCCCGCATTGTGATACATAGGAGCAGCGGTTCCCAACCTTTTTGGCACCAGGGACTGGTTTCCACGGAAGACAATTTTTCTACAGAGTGGAGGGTGGGAGAGGATATGGTTTCGGGATGATTCAAGTGCATTACATTTATTGTGCACTTTATTTCTATTATTATTACATTGTTAACCTCTCTGCCAATGATTACCTGTATTTGTAGTCACTCCCTAGTGCTGACATCACCATCTCAGCTCCACCTCAAATCATCAGGCATTAGATTCTCATTAGGAGTGAGCAACCTAGATCCCTCGCATGTGCAGTTTACAGCAGGGTTTGTGCTCCTGTGAGAATCTGATGCTGCTGCTGATCTGACAGGAGGTGGAGCTCAGGTGGTGATGCATGACGCGAGTGATGGGGAGCTCACCCGCCACTTACCTACTGCTGGGTGGCCCAGTTCCTAACAGGCCATGGACCATACCGTGGGGTTGGGGACTGCAGCAGAGGAAGATCAGCTGCAGTCAGTCATCTGGGATCACATATTTTCTAGCAAATTCTCTCATGTCCACTGCTAATTTGTCCTCCAGAAGGCACTTCTAAGCCATTTCCTCAGAAATTCATTACTTGTCTGACTCTTATGGCGTTCCAGCAGCCAAGATGGGTCTGGTTGGCACCCAAGAGAGTCATGAGGAAGAGAATCAGTATCTACTGCTATAAGGAAACATAAAATCATTCAGTCCAATTCCTTAAAAAATATTGCTCCAACGTAAAGGATCCCATTCTTTTGAGGAAAGAAGACTTGGCATAATTTCACAGCTTTTGAGGCACTTCTATAATTATATCCTGTCAGCTAACTGACCTCTCCCCAATATAGCTGTTACATGGTATGATATTTTAATTCCCTTCGTTTTTTCATGGCTTTACCACTCATGGCTATATTGCTGAAAAAAAATATGGTTTAGTTCTAGCCACACTTGAAATTCATATAAGTGAGATCAAAATTGTATTTTGTTAATAATATAAAGTGTGTAATAGCGAATTCCTGTTCACAGCTATATGATATTCCATTTTAAGAGTATCCTATAACTAAAATACCCACATTTTTCCATTACAAATAACAAAGCTCTGAACATTCTTGAACAGGTCCAAAGGTACAAACATGCAAGAGTTTCTCTTGGTATGTTCCTACAGATGGATTTTCTGGGTCACGTGGTGTATTCATTTTCATCTTTAACCTATTCTCTCTTTTCTGATTACAAATACCTTCTCATCTCCACAGCTCTGAAATAGCTCTGTATTTTAATAGAGGGAACTAAACCAATCTAGGAGTTCATGAAAGGCCCGAGGAAAATTAAATGCAAAACTAAAGCAGAAACTTAAATGCAAGCAGAAATGAGATCACGCTGGTCTTTGAAAATCATATTAAGGATGTGGGATTACATCCTCAAAGAAATGCAAAACTGGTAAAGCGTTGAGGAGGGCAGAGAAATTATATTAGAAATTTTAAAAGATCATGCTGGCTTCTTATAGAGAATTATCCCTGTGGAGAGAGGAGATACCCATTGATGAAGAGAGACCAGTTGGAGGCTAGGTCAGTATTTCAGAAAAGGGATGAAGTGTCTGGGACAAAGGCAGTCGGAGTGGCAATAAAACTTGACTTATGTCTACATAGAAAGGACCAGACTTGGCATTCAATTGGATGTGAGGGATGAGAGAGGTATCAAGTATGATTTTTTTTCAGCATATTACAGGGGTACAAATGTTTAGGTTACATATATTTCCCTTGCCCCACCCGAGTCAGAGCTTCAAGCGTGTCCATCCCCCAGACAGTGCGCACCACACCCATTAGTAGGTGGGAGGGGGAGGAGGGGATGGGTACATTGAAGTATGACTTTCGGGTTTTCAATATGAGTAACTTGGTGAATGCTGCTGGCATTTACTCAGAAAGAAAATGGCAGAAAAGGGTCTATTTGGTGGAACAGAGGAAGGTCATGAGGGTTAGAAAGGAGAAGACAATCAATTCAACTTAGGAAATGTTGAGTTCTAAGCACCAAGTAGAGATGCAGTTGGATATTATAGTCTGGAAATCATATATAGATCAGCGTTTCTCAGAGTATAATCTTTGGTTTATCTATGTCTCTCTGAATCTCCAGGGTACGTGTTAAAAATGCAGATTTCTGAGCAGCAGGACCAGACTTACTGAAAAGTGTGTATACAGTACAGGAATTTGCACTTTTCCAAGCTCCTCAAGTAATTCTTATGCACACAAAAATTTGAGAACTGTTGGCTTAGATGGTAATTGAAACTGATTGAATGAGATCAACCAGAAAGAAAGGAGAACACTCAGGACACAGCATAGAACAACACCAGACACTTAAGGTTGAATAGCAGAGAGCCAACTATTTAAGTTCACTCCATTAAGTTCACTCTTTCGAACTTAGTTCGAAAGATATTTAAAATGAATGTAGGGCCAGAAGGATAGAGTGTAGAATCATGAAAATCAAAAGAAAAAAACGTTTTAATAAAAAGGGATATTCAAAGGTAGGAAATGCTGCTAAGGGGCTTATCGTCCCTCAGTAAGACATGAGTACCTCAAGGCAAGGACACTTCTTTGGCCATTTCTAAAAATGCCCTCAGTGCCTAGCAGAATGTTACAGTAAGTATTCAATAGCTATTTGTTTTTTCAACATTCATTCAATAAACACTGTATTTATAGAGCACCCACCATCTCCTGGGTTGCAAAAACCAATAAGGCCTCAGAGAAAGAGCATAGACAAAAAAGTTGAGAGGCCTAAATACTGCCCCCTCCCACCCCGTGGCACCACTTACTCTCTCTGTAGATTAGTTTGTTTATCTGCATAATAGGCAAGTTGGAGTGGATATTTCTGAAGCTCCATTCCATTGCTAACATTCTATGATTCCAAAGAATGCTACCAATTTTACAAAATGGTATTATAAAAGATTACATCACTATGTGCACCTCGAATATATATAATTTTTACTTGTCAATTAAATATTTTAAAATAAAAAGTAAAATGCATGTAAGTTCTATCCTATGTTAAAATTTATATTCAGGAGATAGAAAGGAATCTCTTGTGTGTGTGGCTCTTCTTGTCAGTGTTAAAAACCATGGCAATGGCTGGGCATGGTAGATCATGCCTATAATCTCAGCACTTTGGGAGGCTGAGATGAGAGGATTGCTTGAGAGCAGGAGTTTGAGACCAGCCTGGGCAACCCAGCGAGACCCCATGTCTACAAAAATAAGAAAATAGGAAATTAAAAAAAAAAAAATTAGCTGGACTAGCTACTTGGGGGGCTGAACCAGAAGGATTGCTTGAGCCCAAGAATTTGATATCAATGAGCTATAATCCCATACCAGTGCTCTCCAGCTTGGGTGACAAAGTGCAACCCTATCTCTAAAAAAAAAAAATGCAATATTCACAGAGTTAGTACACAGGGCCTCAATTTCATCATCTAATCCTTCTCTTGCTGTACACATTCACTTAATGAACAGATTGTTGAAAAGAAAATATATCTGCAGCATTTTTCATGACCTCTGAGGAATACATTTTCTAGAATAGGCCTCAAAAATGTTCCTTCTGTAGACTTTGGAACTCTGTACATTTCATTATGACACAAAATCATCCTGAAAAAATGATACTGAGAAGCTTAATTCTCTCCTCTGCTTCTGAAGACAGTCTGGGCAAGAAGCTACTGGGATTAAAGTCAGAAGGGATTGAGTATAAGACGTTGTTTTTAAAAATCTATTGATGCAACTAAATGTTACTCAAGAGCATTTGAAACAACTAATCTTGGGTTTGGTCCATGATTCACTAGAAACCACCTTTATTTTTTCCTATGGGAACAATTATCATTTACTAGATATAGTTAAATGGAATTGTCAGGTTTAGTCTCATTCTGTGTTCTCAGTTCTTGGTGTGCTCATGGCCAAAGAATGATCAGACACACTGAAGTAAGGGAAGCATGAGGTGAAATTTATTGAGGGGGAGCAAGATAGAATTACAGGACAAGAGCAAGATATAGGTTTACAGAGCAAGATGCATACTCCAGAGATGACAACCAGACCACAACAGGAAAAGAGAATTTGCTTATGGTCTGTGACTTGTTTTATAGTGCCTGGATTGGGACCTCCCTAGTGGCTCAGAAATCACCGTGGAATTACTTTGATTTGACAGTTGGGAGTTGCATTACTACCCATGTGGGTTGTTCTAGGTCAATTTCTGGACTCTATAGTCCATATGCTGCTTGGCCCATGGGCTAGAGAGTCCTCTGTATTCTTTTGCACCTGGCGTGCTAAGTTCTGATTGGCAGATTCATGGGGTATTTCCTGCTCCCTCAGGTATGGCAGTAGCTCAGGGCAGGATTAGGATGGGATAGGACCAATATGGGAGCCTGGGGCCCACCTCTGTCCTTCTTCCCAGGTGGGACAATTGCACCAAGGCAACAGCACCCACTTTGTCCCCTAGGAGACCTGGAATCCCTTGCTATCTACCTAACAGAACGAACCATGATGCACACAAATGGGGCCCTGATTCCAGCCTCCACTCTTCCCCCTGAATTACTGGTAATAAACTTCAACCAGTTGCCCTGAGAGGATAGTCCCAGTACATTTCTGGATTCTCTATTCTATCATCTCCTCTAACTTATTTCACCCAATATGTGCTGAAATGTCTTTCTTCCTTTAGGCTCTTTATTAATAGATTTTTACTTCTTTAAACTATGCATTTAACAGTCCACTTCTTTTTTATTTCTTTTACTCCATCATTCATAGCACCTCCCTTCCCATGTCCCCACTCTCATCCCTGACATTTTTAACCTTTTAACCATCATTAAAAACCTGGTATTGGGCCAGGCGTGGTGGCTCACGCCTGTAATCCTAGCTCTCTGGGAGGCCGAGGCGGGCGGATTGTTTGAGCTCAGGAGTTCGAAACCAGCCTGA
>NW_012147842.1:485589-486913 GCF_000956105.1 Propithecus coquereli
GGGGGAGGAGGGGATGGGTAAATTCACACCTAATGGGTGCAGTGAGCACTTTCTGGGGGATGGGCACACTTGTAGCTCTGACTTGGGCAGTTCAAAGGTAATATTTGCAACCAAAGTGTTTGTACCCCCATAATATTCTGAAATTAAAAAAAAAAAGTAAATTTAACCACACTTGCAAAATTTGATTACCCAATTTTTAAATTCACATGTACAATGAATATAAATACTTGTATTTAAGTAATATTTTATAGCTTTAAAAATGGTGCACATTAATTATCTTTCTTTTTCTGTCTTTACAATAACTTTGTGAAGGAGCTCATGACAAATTCGTTACCTACTACAGCCCTATGACTGCTGCCCTGGACTTGATGACTAAACAAACTCCAAATTGAAAGAAACCACTACTGGTCCACACCTTCCTTAGATCATCTGCATTTTGGTTGTTTTTTTCTGCTAATATTGTTAAGACAGGTTCCATTGGATGATTCATACTTCCTTCAAAACCAGGTGTATTATAGACATTTGCAGAGAAATATGTCCCGAGTTTAAGATTTAATGACTTGAAGATATTCTCTTTACCATAATCTCCCTCCCTCAACCTTGGCAGTCAAAAGAACAAATTTCAATACTTCTTACTGCATAATTTATTTTCCACCAAAATAAACAGTTTCTATATCCCTGAAGACTGCTCCTGTCAGTCCTCCTCAGTTGGGTTGCCTTGGTTTTGCGACTATTCAAATGCTATTATTCTTCCAGCTGAACAGTCATAAATCAAGCCTGTAACAGGGAGGAAGAGGATTATCCTCCCGGGGGGATTGGCTATTTTGTATTTTTTGTATAATGTGATTCTATATTCCTTATCCTTGCAGTGGCTGCCCCTTAAAAATAGAATAGGTCAAGACCTATGTTGCCACTCCCTAAGGATCTGAAGACTAAGAGTCAATACCTTTTTAAATGGTCCCTGTTATGAACAATTCCTTTGCCTCACAAAACATAATTTCCTGCCCCACCTCCCTTTCTATGTTGAGCTCATCACAAGCATGCAGGAAGTCACTTTCAGACTGAATTCAATTTTTCCCATGACCCTGCCCTGACTCATCCCCAAGCTCTGTTGTGAACAGTAATAAAGCACCAGGATCTGCACTTACACATGAAGTTACTGGACATCCAAACAACGCATGTTGACTAAGTACCTGCTGGGTGAAAGGGCCTTTGCCACGTATTCCAGGAAACACAAAAGATGTACGTGGAAGAGAATGCATAGTTAGGAAAAAGTGATGTAAAGGCAAAAACAGAAGATAAACACTTCAAGTCCTAGAAAAAA
>NW_012147842.1:486963-487428 GCF_000956105.1 Propithecus coquereli
TCTAGCCAGGGCAACAGAATGAGACTCTGTCTCAAAAAAAAAAAAAAAAAAATGTGCCAAGTGTTGTGATGAGTATAAGAGGAGAAGTAGACTGCTTTGGGATCACATTATGGAGGAACCAAACTACACGAAGAGTTAAGAAACCCTCCCAGGGGAAGACGCTTATAAGCAGAACTTAACGATGATTCCAATTTAAGAACTGAGAAGAAATGTTTTGAAAGAGGTCAGAAAAGATGGTCCAAGTTGAGGGAACAGGCTAGAAGATATACAGAAGCGGCATATTCAAGTATAATAACTAAAAGAAATTCAATGAGTAGAGTATAGAGTGCAGGGTGTGAGAAGCAGGGTGGGAAAGGAGGGTGAAGGGTAGGCAGGGGCCAGATACTACGATGCTCTGCCACCCGTGTTAGGGAGAATGGATTGTGTCTTAAATGCAAGGGAAGCTACTGGAGAGGTTTTGTTTGT
>NW_012147842.1:487478-490066 GCF_000956105.1 Propithecus coquereli
TATAAAAAAATCAAATCAAACATTGGAGGATGCTCACATTTGGAGCAAAAACCATTGCCATGTGCTCCTCCAGAGTGTGAAGTACCAATTCCTCGCCTCTTTGCAACTCTACTTTGTAGACAGACAGTGATGGGTGTGGAATATCCTGACACTTTCTATTGACTATTACAAATTGAGTTACACTGAGCTGAGCATAGGAGCTCCTAAATCCCTTATCCATTTATTTCCTGTAGAAAGCAAACATGTATCTACAAGTTATGCATCACTTAATGACAGAAATAAGTTCTGAGAGGTGCGTCGTTAGGCAATATTATTGTTGTGCGAACAACAGAGTGTGCTTACACAAACCTAGATGTTGCAGTCTCCCATACACCTAGACTATATGGTATAGGCTATTGCTCCCAGGCTACAAACCTGTACAGCATGTTACTGTACTGAAAACTGTAACACAGTAGTAAATATTTGTGTATCAAAACATATCTAAACATAGAAAAGGTACATAAAACATAAAAATAAGGTTTTATAATCTAATAGGACCATTGTCCTATATACAGTCCATGGTTGACCAAAATCTCATTATGTGACTCATGATTGTAGTTCTGTAATATAGGGTCACTATATTTTGATGAAATGATAAGTTAAGGTTTTGAACATTTCATTATGATCCTATAGCAAAGGAGGATTGTCTTTGTACTTGGACTTTAGGAGACAAAGAAGGATCTATTATGCCTTAGTCATCCAAAGGACCAGCAAGATGGCTAAATAGTAGAAAGGAGAGTTTTGTTGGTGATATCAGTTTGCAAACTAGGAAAAGATAATCTCTGGTGTGGGCTGAAGAGGGAAAGGGCAGGTTGGGCATTATACCTCACAGGGTCTATATTACACAATAGGGTCATACATATTCAGTAAGTTTGGGGGGAAAGCTATACATATTTATGAGGGGAGCCAAGTACATGTTCAATAAGTAGACATATGTAACACACATCTCATGTTTGGGGTGTTACCATTAAAACGAGATGTAATTTGACTCTTTATGTCAAAAGTTGAACACAAAGACAGCTTGTGTGCAGTCTCTGGAAGCTGGCTAAACTGGCCTAAGGTCTGCAGTCGCTTATAAGAAAAGAATGTTTGTAAGGCAAGTGCTTTGCCCAATGAGAGTTGCAGTGGTCTAGGTTGTAAATCAGAGGTAAGAGGAGTCTGATAACTTGCATGATAGCTCCTATTGTTAGGGAGTTTAGCAAGACTGTGGTTTTTCTTGTAACCATCGGAATTTAGGGAGTTGCCGTGCCATACCCTAAACCCTTGGCCAATAGTTAACTTTTGTTTCCTTAACCTTAGGGTCCATCTCAGTTGATAAAGGGGCATCTATTTCTGTCTCTCAGATCACACCTTCAACAAAATCACTCTGTTTTGTCTACGAACATCCCTAATCTAATCGTATCTAAGACCTTTGCTATACAAAAAATAGACCTTGGACCAAGAGCATTGATATCACCTGGGAGCTTGTTGGAAATGCATAATCTTGGGCCCAACCCCAGATTCATTAATTTAAAATTTGAACTTTAACAGGCAATTCATATATACATTAAAATGGAAGAAGTACCAGACTAAACAATTGCTATATACAGCAACAACATAGTCTCTCAAATATCTAAACGGAGAGAGAAGGGTATAGCAAGAAGCTTCCTTATGTATCTAAACATGAATAAACGTGCCCTCTAACCTGGCTGTGCAACACATTTCCCCATTCCTCTCCTACAGAAACACTCAATGCCTTGGGCAAGTTAGAACTCACAGAGCATCATTTTCCCAAGTTCTGGGAACACAGTTCTACTCAAAAATGCTAGATATTTCAGAAATAAATGTTTCTGTGCTTGGATAAGTTTAAGAAACACTGCTATGTCCTCAGTTCAAGCTGTAGAAGGGAAGGAAGAAATAGGAGAATTGGGAATGTGCAAAGAACAATCGGCTCTTTGTCATTTGGCAACTTGAATTTAAACATAAACTTTTCTCTGGGACTTCTCAGTCATTTTTCCAATCTGACGCGTGACAGGTGATGAAAATATGTGTGACACTCTTCCATGGGTCTAACCCGGTTTATAAGCAATTTCCAATGCACTACTCATGATTCCACGCAGAAAATAAGAAAATGCAAGTGAGTGGGAGGAACATTATCCTATGATTGCGTACTATAAGTTGTCTAAGAAGTAAATCATTTCAAAACTCTTAGGCGTTATCAGTTATGTGAAACAAATTGCTTGCCATCAACAGCAACCACCTCCACGTGCCAGTATCTCACTAAGAACTGTTGCCTAGGAAATGGTATTGAAACCTGAACTGAGTAGACTGTTGAGTCTTTTTCTGTGTCTGGAACTTCATCCTCATTGTCAGTTACTCATGGAAAACTTCGTGATTTTGTTATTCCAGTAAGTTAATGATCATTAAAAGATAAATTTAATTTTTAACAGCTTTACTGAAATATAATTACATACCATAAAGTTTACCTGCTTAAGATACACAATTCAATGGTTTCTAGTCTTTTTACAGAGATGTGCAATCATTACCAAAATCCAATTTCAGAACATTTT
>NW_012147842.1:491286-492710 GCF_000956105.1 Propithecus coquereli
CCACCATAGTGCTCGCTTGCATGTAGAAAAGGCTCCATAATCGCAATTATGGAATAAAGAACTCACACTTTGGGCAGCTGCACAGTGCAGCAAAGATGACTTTCCTTATAAAAGCAAATGTGCATTAAATATAGCAGAGCACTATGACATTAAGTCCTTAATTGACTCTCCACAGAAATGTCAAATAGTCTTCAGACATCTTCTATTAATAATTACGCAAGCCTGACTCTATAATTGAATATGGGAGTATATACTGGCTGAAGGAAAAGCTGGCAAATAATGAGTGCAGAGCTCTCATTATTGAGTTTCAGAGCTCCGATTTGAAAAAAGGAAACACTTTGAGTTTCTTTGAGTAAGTCTTCCATGATCAAGAAATTCTTCCCCAGAAAAGGCTGCAAAGTCAGCCTGACTCACAAATAGACTCTTGGCTTTGGCCTATGCCACATTCCTTTACAGTCTTTCCAGGAACAGAACCAATTCCTGCTCCTAGCCAATGCCTTTCTAGGAACAGTTCTTGAATGCATTGAATATAAAGAAACTGGAGTAATAGGATCACGGTCTTCTAAAATAAAGGTATTTTCCGTGACTTGGTAGGAAGGAAGAAAGGAAGGAAAATAAAAATCCTCGCCTTCACAGAGTTTCTGAACCAGTAGAAAGAGATAGACAACAAAATAAATTGTGTGATGTGGTATATTAGAAAGCTAGCATGCTGCAAAATAATACAGCAAATAATAATGATAAAGCAGGGAGAAGAGGCGCAATTTTAAATAGGGTAGTTAGAAAGATCTCACTGAGGAGATGTCAATCGAGTAAAGACTTGCTGGAGGTGAGGGAGTGAGCCCTGCCCAAACCTGGGATAAGAGCGGTCCAGGCAGAGGAAGCAGCAGACACAAAGTTTGTGGTGTGCCAAGACCATCTTGTTTAATTAGATACTTACTTCCTTTTTTGGTGGGGGAGGGAGGTTACTACAAAAGAAGCATTCATTCATTCATTTGCAAAATAGCAGATAAGAATAAGGGCTCAGCCTACAGCTGTGAACTAGTGGGAAAAATTTGTCTAAAATTAAATCTTTGACCTTGGTCTCCTTATACCATGTCTTAAGCACCTGAAATAACCAGCTACTGATTGATGTGTTAATACAGTAGGTGTGGTCCTTCTATCATCTGTTTAAATAACCACACACCCAAACACCCAGCATGAGTAATTATTTAAATTGTTTTCATTCCTTTGACTACCAATGCCTCTTTTAAAATTAGTATAGGAAGACAGCCAAAGTGGCTCACACCTGTAATCCCAGCGCTTTGGTAGACTGAAACAGGAGGATCACTTGGGTCCAGGAGCTTAAGACCAGCCTGGGCAACGTAGCAAGACTCCATTCTCTATAAAGAATTAAAAAACTAGTGGGGGTTGGGCGCGGTGGCTCA
>NW_012147842.1:505260-506389 GCF_000956105.1 Propithecus coquereli
ATTAAATCATGCAGGTGGGCATGTGGGGGTGTGTGAGTGTGGAGAGAAAAAGAGAGAGCACATAATTTACAATATATTCTATTGTAAATAGGCAAAAATGCTTAACTATGCAAAGGTTGAAATGAAATACTCTCAATAGTGCAATAAAATTACCAACATTAGAAAAACCACTAATGGGGAATAATCATTTCAGCCAATCAAATGTGAAGGTTGTGGCTAAATTTTGCTTTTGACTGCATTCTGCTACCAAATTACCTGAAGTCAGATATTCCCAAGGTGAATTATGGAGGTAGGGACAAGAGACATTGAGTTTCAGATTGAATTAGTGAATTTTCACTCTTAATGACACTATTGTCACACTTTAACACAGAGGAGGCACCTAGGTAAGACCTCTTCAAACCTTGTGCCGGTGATGACTTATGGCCCAAAAATGACTTGTCCCTCCACTACAAAAGACCACCCTTCCCCTCGGATCTTTAACTCTTGACCCTGACTGAGGTATTTCTCTGCGTAAGCAATGTATATTAATGATCATAAGAAAGCAGGGGTTTTTCCTGAGATAGATTCTATTAGGTGATGTCCATGTTCATAATGTTTCTGAATTATGTACAGGTATGTTTCAGGGATTTTTATCTCCTTCACACAGCTGAATATGTCCCCTGGAAGACCTCTTTTGGTGAAAATAATTCACATGGACAGCTAGATTCAGTTATCTTGCCAGAAGACTTATTTTCTAGCTTACTTCAGAAAGACTAATGGCAAATCACTAACTCCTCTATATGTAGAATAGGATTTGAAATAATTTTTAAAACTTCAGAGTTACTTTGGATTCTTTCTTAATGGCATATAAATAATAGGCTATTATAAACATTAATATTTCTAGAATAAATAAACCACAAACCTCCGTAAAATATGATAAGAATGAAAATTATAGTGTTTCTGAATAATTGTTAATTTCTCAAATACTCACTCTGATTTTCATACATCTTTAACAGTTCTGGCTTTGCCAGTCTTTTTGAATACTGAAAAAAAATTTATCTTTACATTTATAGTAAGCATAGTTTTCTTTCTTTCAAGGAAAGCACATTTGTTTTTGGAACTGTGTAATAAAGCTTCTCATAACCCTGAA
>NW_012147842.1:506439-507930 GCF_000956105.1 Propithecus coquereli
GTATGCCACAGTAAAGTTTTGTTTTCTATGAGTCATAGATCACTGTATCTTTAGTCTCATGTAAAATGATTTCACTTAGGACAATGGTATGATCATATATCATGTTGGTAAATGTTAATTGATAACTGCCTAAATTTTATATATATATAAAATCATAATTACCAAGTGCTTCTACTTATTTCTAGATACCTATGCCTACAATAATGGGAAATTCCTTATGAAATCAAATTCATGTGTGCCTACATATATACCTAGAGATTTATATTGTAGGTCTCTATTCTTTAATCCAAATGTAGTGAAATGAGTTGGTTTCCCAAACTCTTTTTCAGAGCTTTAAATACTGCTACTAAGATAATGATTTCAAAAAGAAAGCCTCCATCCCCAAGATATTTGCTCAGCCCAGACTCCTTTCCAACTGACTGCTGGGAATTAACAAAGTAAAAATATTGCCAGTTACTAAAATTAAACATTATTAACACATCTCAAAAAATTCAAATTATCTATTCATGTGACTACTCAAGCTCAATCCTCAAAGTTTCACTTAGACTGCTAACTCTTGCCCCTGGCACTAAATCCTCTACCAAGGAATGGTCCTAATTTTCCATCTTCCATGTTTCCTCAACCCTTCCCTTTCCACCTTCACAGCCCCTACATGGCCCTAGACCCCTCCTATTCCATTTATGGACTGATAAATTAGTTTCCACAGTGAGACCTCCTACCTCCTAACTCTCTCCTATTGCAGCTCAATTGGGCCACCAAATTAATCTTTCTAAAACACTGCTGTTTGTTACTCCTCATTTCAGAAGGCTCCGTGATGCCCTAAAGCAAACAAAAAGAGTTCAAACCCATCACTCTTAAAGTCCTCCATAATCTTGACCAAACTTATTTTTCCAGATTGTTCTCCATCTGCATGCCTATAAGCACTATACTGGGCCACTTATTATTCTCCAAACACTTCGTACTTTCTACCTCTTCGTTTACCCAGAAAGCCTATCTATACTTCACAATCCACGTGTTCCACCAAGATTGGTAACAGTTCCTCCTCCTTTAACCAAAAGTTATTTCTCTGACCTCTCATTTTCTGCAGCATTTAAGGTGCTCATGAGGCATTTTTCACCTGATACTTTGAAATATTTAAGGAATTAGATCTTATTTATTTTTGCATATCTGGTAAAATAACAGACATGTAAAAGCTCAATAAATATTTCTGAGTAAAGAATTAACAACTACAGAAGAAGAGTAGAAAACTAGCACTGAATCTCTTCTCCTCCAAAAGGATCTCAATGGAGGAGGGTATGAACACGTTCCTTTTCTTTAGTATAAAGTTATCTGAGTTATAACACCCAAGAGTCAGTTGAAAGAAATTGGGGTCCATGGAAAAATGTTACAACTAAAGGTATGAATTTACAAGTCATCTCTGAAAAAGAGTATTGCTCTATAGCAAGACAAAAAGTGTGAAGGGGCCGGGGGCGGTGGCTCACGCCTGTATTC
>NW_012147842.1:520000-521700 GCF_000956105.1 Propithecus coquereli
ATATTACTCCAATTCTTAGTGGAAGGAGGAGGAAAGGGTGGGGAGGGGGTTGGGGTCAAGGCACAGTACCAGGCCCATCCTACTATGTAAATCCAGTGGATATCATTCACAGTGAAGTCCATGCGAACAGTTCCTCCTGGAGTTGTACGGCGCTGTCATTCAGGTGTATTCACCCAAGATCAGGACACCATAACCAACATCAAAAGTGGCTTTTTAAAGGTTTATCTGCCCGGAATGCTATAATAAAAGGGTGCTGTTGCCAAATATAAGACATGTTGGTCCTGTATTAATAATGGGAGGACTAGCATCATGCATGCTTGTTATCTGCCATTCCCGCCTAAGATGAATATGCCCCTGTCCGTGTGATGTGATGAATAAGCCCTTCCAGCTGAAACAGTCACCTTTACTGACCCTCCCACAAATGCCTCAAATGACGATATTGCTCAAGCCTTCAAATAATATGGAAAAGTTCTTTGGTAGAGAGAGGAGTTATACTGATTCTTTGTCAAATATTAGCATTACGGGAAAATTAATTTTTCTTCTTCTTTGGAGAGTCACCTAGTAAGTACCCAGGGCACAGAGCTCTGGTCAGGTAAGTTTTGATGAGGAGATAGAAGAATAAGAAGAGTCCATGAGATGAGTAGTTGCCAAAACACATTTCAGCCAATTCAGTGCATGTTTACTTGGTACTTTCTTATCAAACTCTCTGTGCTAGCCACTAGTGCTCAAAGGCGAATAAGTGTTGAAAAATCGTATGACAAATGAGCCATCTGCATTTTCTCTCCTTTTCTTCACTTTTCACTTACCACTCAATCCTCTGCAGTTTGGCTTCAACTCCACCACAAAATGCAAACTGATCTTGCCAAGGTCAACGATGACATCCAAATCACAAAATCCAGAGAAACCACATCACTCCTCTTCTTGGACCTCTCAACAGTATGTGGCATTGTTGGCCTGTTGCTCCTTAATAAGATCATCTCTCGCTTTCCACGATCAGAGACACCCCTGATTTTCCTTTTACCTCTCCAGCTACTGCTTCTCGGTTTGCTTTGCCAGCTCTTACTCCTGCTCTGTACATTCCTCAGATGTTGCTGAAACTCAGGCTGTGTGGTAAGCTTCTCGTCTTCTCCGTTCACATCTCTCCTTCATCTCTCAGTTCACAGTCTCTCTTCACTGCCACTCACATGCTGATTCGTCTCAGAGTTGTAACTCTAGGCCAGTCCTCTTTCACCTTTAGACATTAATATACACAGCCGCCTACTTGATATCATCACATGGATAATTCTCATTAGCTCGTCTAATCTTACTGCTCTTTTATTTTTCCTGTGCTCTTCTTTAGCATTGCTTTAGGTACACGTTGAGTTTGCTCATGTCTCTGAACCTGTATTCCAACTTTTTGATCTCTTTATCTATGTAGATTCTATGTAATTTCTTCATCTCTTTCAGTTAACTAATTTCTCTTCAGCTTTGACTAGTATTCTGTGAAACCTATTTATTTATTTCAATTTCATGAGTATGTTTTCCTGTCTGCAAGCTCTATTTGTTTCTTTTGAGACAATGCCTAGTCTTTTTTTGATAATGTCCTCTACTTAGCTCAAATTTATGATTCCTAGGCCGGGTGCGGTGGCTCACGCCTGTAATCCTAGCACTCTGGGAGGCCGAGGCGGGAGGATTGCTTGAACTCAGGAGTTCAAGACCAG
>NW_012147842.1:521750-523397 GCF_000956105.1 Propithecus coquereli
ACTACAAGTAGATGCTTCGTAACACTTAGCATGACCTCATTGGATCTTCAAAACAAGCTTGGGAGGTACATGCTATCATTCCTATCTTTCAGGAAGAAAATCTCAGATAAATGGCAATATGATCTTCAAGCCAACAAGGGGTGAAACTGGAATTCACATCCAGCTCCTCTGGTGACCTCCTTCCCCAGTGTGAGAGTGTGTGACTATGTGTGTGTGTTGGAGGAAAGGCGGCTGCAAATTGTCTTATTCCTGGGCTCTCTGCCTAGTATAACACCAAAGACTGTATTAGTACGAGTCTATCGACTTGTATTGCAGTTGATGGATTCATGGAGAAAGATGATAAATCATAAATCCCCTGCTATTGGAGCCGTTCTAATGAATTTCAGGGTCTCGCTACCCTCCCTGATCCCAGCTCTCTGCCTCTGTCCACATCGCATTTTTAATAGTATGGAGAATGTTGCAGTGAGGAATGCTGACTCCCTCCCCACCCCACCCCTGCTTCTCCAGGTTCCTTTACCCTTCCTCCCACTCAAAGCAATCTCTCTGCAGTACATGGCTGGGATGCTGCCCAGGCTGCTATTCTTGAAAACTGTATCAATTGGCAGAAGCAATTCCAAACCATAGATCAAATTTCCTTATGCTTCCACCAAACTACTTCAATGTCAATTGTTTTGTGCTAAAACAACAACAATGAAAGCTTAGAAGGAAAACCATTAAGGACAGCCTTGTTCAGTTCAGGTTTATTTCTAGGGCTATATACCTATGAATAGAGCCATGCACAAGCTGAGGAACTGAGCAAGACAGATGATCATGGCACTGAAACGATGGTTTCTCTGAGCGAAATGAATGACCTTTGATTTTTCTCTCTTGTTCTAAGGCCAGCACGGGGGCCGTCTACTTCAAGATTTCTGAATCCATATGTAGTATGTCTCGTTGTCGTCGCAGGGGTGACAATCCTAGCAGTGACCATAGCTCTACTTGTTTACTTTTTAGCTTTTGGTAAGTACCAGAAGAGTTTTACTTTTCAGTCTAAATAACTAAATATACTTTCAGATTAAAAGTTTGTCATTCTTTCTTTTATTGCTACTTTCATTTCTTAATATAACATGATTATATATCTTATCATTCTTCTCTAAATATACATTCATATCTATATTTTCACTCAACCAGTACTTATTCTCTTCTCTTTGGCCATTTTTAACATAACAAGCATACTTTTCTTTGTATACTAAACATTGTTACTCAGGCAAGGATTCTTCTTTTTTTTTTTTTTAAACACACAAAGCCCTTCAGTAAAAGACAAGGATTATTCTGTCCAAAGAAAAAAAACTCTTGATACTTTTCTGATGCTAAAATTTGCCCATTTTGTTTTTCATTAATGCCGTAATTTCCCTCGTCATTTAATAACCTGATAAAATCATAAAAGTGAACCTGTTTCAACACCTAAAATTTGGATTACTAAGTATTTGTTAATTCATGCTCTGCCTCCTGAAAACAGTCCAACAGACAGAACAGCCTGTATGCTGATCAGGAAATAAATTTGCAGTTCAGAAGTAGAAAGGGGTAAAGCCAAACTTTAAAAAAGATTATGTTCTTTTATTATTTGTTTCTCTTATTTTGTTTAATTTTTTACTATTGTATCACCAA
>NW_012147842.1:524832-526229 GCF_000956105.1 Propithecus coquereli
CAGTTGAATTCACCAGGTACACAGGAACACAGGACTTTGAGCGAAAAAATAGAATCTCTAGTAAGTTAATATTTGTCTTTGCTCTTTATTCCATTATAAAATTAACATAACAAACCTAATATTTTGTGATATATTTTCAATTTCTAGATGCTCTACATATTTTTATTCCTTGAGTGGCGAAAGATTTGTTTCTCCGTACTTTTTTCCAAGTCAGTTTACTAGTGTGCTCGTTCTTATTCACATCCTAAGTCATGAATAAAAGTGTTAGAAGGGCCATGAAGTAAATAAGCATTTTATTTGGTTATGACTTCAAAGACTGGAAATCTATTGTTTGTATAATTAAACACTGAGATTGCCTTTTTAAAGCCTTTTCATTTTGCCCTCTTCCTTCTTTCTTATTCCAGCTAAACACACAAGGAAGTAGATGTTAAAAGACATTTCTACCATGTCAGTAATAACATAGTTTGGACAACATCGCACTGTCCAATGACAGACATAGACGTTTGAATGGAAATATGGATATGCAAAACGAGCTTGGACTCTCACTCGAAGAGGTCCACCTTCTCACTGTTATCCTTTGGCTCATGTTTTAGCCACCATGTGCCCTACTCATTCTCACCGCTGCCTGCCAGGAAACCTCACAAGCAGACCCTTGACATTTATGTATCACCACAGACCAGGGTCTGGCCTTCAGCCCTGCAAAGTTAGAATTGACCGGTCTCAGAGTTGCTCACTCACCCTTACCTTTTAAAAAAACAGTCCTAAGAATATAAATTAAGCCAATGGTTTTCAAACTTTTGCATCTAACAAAATCACCTGGCAGTCTCACAGATTTCTGGGCCCCAATGTCAGAGTTTCTGATTCAGTAGGTCTAGGTGGACCCAGGAATTTGCACCTAACAAGTTCCCAGGGGATGCTGAAGCTAATGGTCTGGGGACCACACTTTGAAAACCACTGAGTTAGTCTATAACGAGAACTGTCACAGCTGGGGGACTGAATTATCAGCTTGTCTAACACATTTTTTTCATAGAGGCAAGCTTCATCGGAAGCCAACTTATGAGAAGGCTGCTTGGCGAGTGTAGAATAGAGCAAGGGAAGTTAGACATATCCTATAATGTTTAATGAGATCAGAATGCTCAGCTATTTCAAAATGATTTGGGGAGAAAATCTAGGCCAGCAGCCAGAGATAGAATTAACACTGGGGAACGTAAGAAGTGGGAGCCTCCTGTTCTTTCAATAAATATTTATCCAGCATCAACCCTGCCAAATGCTGTGGACATACTAAAATGGAGTAGGTATGGAAACTGCCCTCATAGAGCCTAGTCTAAAGGGGAAGGTTAAAGTCTCAGATACTTGTAAGGCAAGATATACAGGAGTATGTGGCACGACAGCAACAC
>NW_012147842.1:526279-527773 GCF_000956105.1 Propithecus coquereli
AGAAGCCGTCTACAATGCAAGAATTAAACACTCTGCTAAGAATTTTAAAGTCAATTAAAGGAAAATCTTTTATATCTCACGTCCTTCATTTCAAAGATATGACCAATATTAGAACAAAGAAAATTCCAAAAAGAGGAAATGATCATGTTTTTATTGGAAAAAATTCATCTTAATTATTGCAGGAACATTAAGTGAGCATTATTAACAAAGAATATATTACACGAACTGGAAGTATTTTTCAATTAAGCAGCATCCAAATAAATTAAGATTTGATACACTGTGTTGAAGCATAACCTAAAGTCTTTTCCTTCTCTAATAATTGTTTTATACAGCCTAAGTTATATCCTCAAATGCTAGAGTCCAATGGGGAAAAAGATACCAAGTTCAGTTTTGAACTGTTCTATTTAAGGTGGTTGTAAACCATCCAATTAATCATTGGAAATTATGATGTGGAGCTCAAAGAGAGAGATCAAGACTGATGATGTATTTTAGGAAATAGTATTATTAATAGATGTGGATTCCCATGCTTCCCCCAGGTGAAGTCAAAAGAAACAGGAGATAAAGCTTTCCTGTTCCCTGTAGCATGAAGCAATTTATTCAGGGAGGAGATGTATGTGAGAGGAAGTGCATGTTCTTTGATTCAAATCTGCCTGGTTTCGGTTTCCAGCTCTGTCATTTCTGAATAATCATGAGTTAATTACTGTCTAAGGCTCACCTTCCCTATCTTTAAAATGGGATCATAGCACAGACTTTACAAGGCTAGTGTGAAGATTGGCAATATATATGTACAATGCCTGACACACATAGTCTCTCACAATAAAGTGCAGAAAGATAAATTTTCCAACATTCATGCAATTTTTTCCAAGTCAATAAAAAGGAGAAAGAGAGAGAAGGAAACTGGTTAAACAGGTCACAACTGAATATTTGCTTTGCTATTCAAATCCAAGCACCCAAAATCTTCCTGACAAGACCCTGTTTTCAAAGCAAAATATTTTCTTGCACAACTTTCCATTGCATTATGAATCAAAATTCAGATAGTGTTTATAAGCATATTTTCTGTAATAGTTTACAAAGTAGATATTGTACAGAATTTAGTTTATGTTAGCAAATGCTTTATAATCAGCAATATTCAGAGATTAAACTACAAGTTGCACTACTAACAAGAGAGCAGATATTTCTTCAGCTGTTTGTATAGGGTGGAATGATTCATTCTTATGTAATTAATTACGGTTTATGAGATTAAGGTAATTTGGGCTACACACCCTTTCTTTATTGAATCATATGTTTCATGATGATTTTCAGTCACTGAGTTTAAGTTGTTTTCTGTGAACTGAAAGCTAAATGTCTCTAACGTCATTCCCATAGGAAGCTCGTCCAAGCTGCAGTATATGCTGACTCTAGCCTTTGGTTTTTGTTTTTTGGGGGATTTTGGCCTCCAACTTAATCCTTGTTTTTCAGTACTTCTCACTTTACACTTAGAGATCTTGACACTTC
>NW_012147842.1:532159-534126 GCF_000956105.1 Propithecus coquereli
CGTAAATTGGTTTTACAGAGCATGAAAATCTGTCTTGACAGGTTCGGATTTTTCTTATAGAAAATAAAAAGACTGATTTCTTAGTAAAACATTTCAAGCCAGGAAGAATGTGATCTAAAATACATTTGTGGAAAAGATTAGTCTGGTAAGGTAGAGGTGGATGAATTGAAAAAGTGCAGAAGCTCCCTGGTGACAGGGAACTCAGCTTGAAGGTTATCATAATAGTACTGGTGTCGAATGATGAAAACATGAACTAAAGTAGTAGCAAAAGGGAGGATGGGGCTAGTTCAAAAGACAGGGGTAGAGGTACAGAACCTGGAAACCAATAAGATGTGGAATGGTGAGAAAGGAGTATTTGGAAACAGTGTCAGAGTTCTAGCTACCGGTCGAAGTTGTGTCATTCACTAAAGGAGGAAAGATAGCAAATTTTGGATAAAACTGGTCACATGGAGTTTGAGATGCTGTTGGACATGCAGAGAAGACCGTCCTGTATGAAGACCTTAAATTGAAATAGACAGACCTTCACTACCTGATCCTGAGGTATTTTCTTTTTCAGGTTCCCCCACATGTCCCCGCATGCAACACATGCACTAGCTCTCTGGACTTCATTGCTCCGCAAACATCTCACATCGCCATGCATTTGTGCCCACTGTACCTTCCCCCTGGAATGTCTTTTTTCCTCTTGTTTTCCTGAAAAGTTCCTTCTGGTCTTCAAAATACAGTATAAATGTCATTTCCTCCAGCTCAAATGTTATTTCCTCGCTGATAACTTCTGGGGTTATCTTAGATAGCATTGGTTACTTTCGCCTTTCTTCTTTCCACTTCACACTTAAATTTATTTCAATGATCCCTGATTTTCTATCTGTAAATTATGTGAGAGCAGGGCTCCTGTATTTTGGTCACTGCTAAATCTGAAGCACATGGAATAGTACCAGTAGAGGAATAAGCATACATAGGTACATTTGAATAAATGAAAAATGAACTTCTCTTATAGCATTTATCACATTGTGTCTCAATGGCTTGCTTTATGTTTCTGTTTTCCCGACTAAACTGAGTAACTTGCGAGCAGAGATATCTAATAAGTATTGAACAAGAAATTAAAGCATAAACTTTAGTGTGCATAACAACAAACTGGGGGAAGGTTGTAAACACAAGATATTTTGGGGGACCATGACTGAGAGATTGTTTCAGCAGATCTGAGATGGAACCTAGAAATCTTCATTTTAGCAAACGCTCCAAGTGATTCTGATTCTGGTTGTCTGAGTACTACACTTTAAGAAATCACAGTGAAATGATACAGCCCTTATTGTGTTGATCTTATTCTGTCTCTTTTGTTTTCAATGCTAGCAATTACTCCTGAGGCTACAGAAAATCTTATTACTAAAGGTAAGCTTTAAAATTATTTTGTAAATACAGTTTTCCAAAAATATAAAGAGTAAAATTGCCAAGTGTTTTGTGTTCTTTGCCAAGGCAGTGGTACCTTTATTCTTAGTTCGCTTTGGTGGGTTTTTGTTGAAAGAAGACACTGCTGATCACACTGGCCCATGGAGTGATGTTTAGGTTCCCCACCTCCTTCTGAGAAGGGAAGAAGTAGCAGTGGACTGCCCAATCTGTACTCAGACTTGACCTCATAAAAATTTTCTTGGCAGCTTTGGGAAGCTTTTATTGTCCTGGTTCTCTGTTGGTGTTTCTGTAGACTTGTAAATTATGTTTGCTGACACCATTTATGTGGCTTCTTCTAACCACCAGAATTGCTTGCTTTTTTTGTCGATTCAGGTTAATCATAAGACATAATAAAAAGAATTACAAAGTCTTGTCAGTTTGGGGCCTATAACCTGAACAAAAAGTCACTATTTTCCAACATCATCCTATATACTCTCAGACTAGGATAGCAGAAATATAATCCCTAGAAAACATCAATTTACTTCTCTGGCCAAGAGAATGTAGTTAGAAATTAATTTGATGTA
>NW_012147842.1:534176-535853 GCF_000956105.1 Propithecus coquereli
AAAAAAAAAAACTTAAATAACTTACCCAAGGTCGCACAGTAAAGCTCCAGTATTCTAACTTCAAAGCCAACTGTGCTATAATGGGTACAGTGTACTGTAAATTGAAATCAAATTTGTGGAATGGTATTATGATATAACATTACATGTGAAAACTCTGTTATATAGTTAAATTCCTCAAGTGAATTCTTTAAAAAAAACCCTTAATGAAGAAGTATATATAAATAGAACAGTAGAAAATTATCATAATTATCCATTTTTTAAAATATCTTTATGATTTACAGGCAAGGTGATGGTGGTGTGATAGCAGATATTGTCATGAAATTTCGATTCACTAGAAATAAAAATGGAGCAACAATGAAAAACAGAATTAAGTCCGTATTACGACAAATGCTGAATAACTCTGGAAATTTGGAAATAAATCTTCCAACTGAGATAGCATGCAAGTATCATTTTTTATAAACTCTTTTTATTTCCATATATCCCTCAGGTTTACCAATTCAAATTCACATTTTAATTAAATGACAGACCGACTTTTCTTTCTTTGGAATTAAACTTTATGAAAACAATATATTAAAAAACTAAATATATAGCTCTCTAATACAAAACATTCTAAGATTTAAGAATCACTTGGCATTCGTATAGCAAATTTTGTTTGCTAAAAATTTTATTAATTATCCCTTCAATACTTTTTATGAGGAACATTATTATCGGATGTGCAATTTATGGATATGCTACAGAAAGGGTAAGTAGATGCTTAAGATCAGAGAACCATTTTATTAATGATCCACCTCACAGATTCCTTTATTTTTCTTCATAATGTTTTTAACAATTGAAACTACAAAGTTATTTATTTAAGCTTGGCTTTGTCCTACTACGTAAGCTTCCTAAAGGCAAGAATCAGTCTTTCTTCTTCATCCTGCTATCCGTCTACCACCCAGTATCTAGCACATAACAAGTATTCAACGAATAATTGTTGCACGACTAAAAGAAAAGAAATACTTAATATGTGCATAGAATTTAAAGACACCCCTCCAACTTTGTCATGTTCTACTAGCCTAATAAGCCATGATTTCCTCATAATGAGCTCAAGATTAAAAGGATTTTGGTGGTTCCCACACTGGATTGATATGTACCTATCACAGTTGTACTGATTGTAAAAAATATCGAAATGCTTACCTATTTGTTGGTTAACAATCACAGCCTACAAAGCTTTCTCCCAAGATCTTTCAAATTCCCTCATCCTCAGCCACTCCCAGCTCTTCCCCTGCAACTAAAGAGTTATGTTTGGCATAGTAAGAACCTCTAAGACGCTGTTCCAACTCCATGGCCTGGCCACATCCTTTTTCATTGTCTGATGCTCATGTACTAGTTTGTTACATAATTGAATATTACCTCGGCTCCCACACATTAAGGAATTCTTCCAAAAACACTTCCTAAGAACTTGTTATTTGTTTAGCATTGTATTAGACCATTTGGGGATACAAGGACAACATAATGGTTTTTACCTCCAGGAGCTCATAATCTAGTTGAAGCAAAAGATATAAAAACAGAAGAATGTTGACAATCAAGATAGCATATGGTCAACGCCCAATGTAAAGCACAGACAGTGACCACTGCAGGAATCCAGGAAAGAAAGAGACCAGAGTGCTTGGGATCTCTCAGCAAAAGCTTCATGAA
>NW_012147842.1:540493-542569 GCF_000956105.1 Propithecus coquereli
AAATGTGCTTAAGTAATTTACTAGGGAATTTGTTTGGAGGATGCAGCAGAACCTGTGTTCCATGTATATTCTTAATGGAAGTCTGGTTCTCCTCTATCTGGGAAATTTGCTAGGAAAAAAAAAGCTTTTGGGTAGTTGTCCTATTAAAGCAGAGCACCACTTGAGAGTCAGCCCAGCAATAGAAATTGTTGTGATTTACCTCTAATTTCTTAGAAATAGAGTAAACAAGAAAAAAAAAATCACAGAAATGGGGGTTGAGAGGAATTGAATGATCAGCCTACCCTAGCCCATTTCAGCTCTGGCCAGTGGAGTGCTCCTAGCTCTCTAAGACATTTAAATAAACTTTATCTATATGCTAGAAACCCTCCATCACCCTCAAGAATATTCTGCGGGCCTATAGCAACTCCTTTTTGGGGGCACATTTGGTAATATATAGTCAGTTCTGGAGGTGGACTGGAACCTTCATGATGAACTGCAATACCACTACAGAGTCTTGGATAAGACCAGTTTTCTTCCAACTTCAATGAGCACATGAATTTCTCAACAAAATGTAGCTTCTGATTTTGTCCCCTAGTGTGAGTCTGAAAGTCACATTTCTAACAATTTCCCAGGGGATGCCCATGTCGCAGGCCCACAGACCACACTATGAGTAACAAGGCTATTGAGAAGGAAGAAATTTCCCAGGAGTCTGTAGTCTGAGCTGGCCCATCTAGCACTCACCTATCTTCACCTTGACTCAGGAGGAATTCCAGAGAACTCTAAAGCAGTTCCAGAATTTGAAGCCCAGATGCCAATTAAATTCAGAAATGTTTTCTAAAATGCAGTCTATATGCAACAGTAGGGACACATGTAGTCTAAAGATACAACATATTGATCATGCTTTTCAGAAAGTCTAGCAGGTCCTGGGGAAGAATTCATAGGAGACATAGGAGTCATAAATTATATAGAAACTCTGCAGCATCTCCCAAATGTAAATGCATGATGATCTTCCCAGCACATTAATGCCTTTTTCTCTTTAGAATGTGGGGCTCGTCCAGACCTAATATCATTGTCTGAGGAGAGAGTCATTGGAAGCACTCAGGCTCAGGAAGGAGACTGGCCGTGGCAAGTCAGTCTACAGGTCAATAATGTCCACCACTGTGGAGGCGTCCTGATCAGTAACACATGGGTCCTGACAGCAGCTCACTGCTTCAAAAGGTGAGGCCACAGCTACCTACCTATCTGGGAACAATTAGCATAGACATACAGGTACATAAAGACTCCACCCACTACCCCCAGGATTGGATTGAGCCAGAAATAATTCAATGCAAAAGTAAATAAATAAATAAATCTTTTCTTCGTATTCATGAGAGCAAAAATACGTTTTCTCCTTTAGCTTGCTAATTTACTGCTCTTTCTGTTTCAGCTAATAGTATATCATCATAGTAAAGAACAAAGATTTATATGTCAGAATGTTTAATTTAAATCCTAGCTATGAAAGCTTAGGAAATTTACCGAACCTCCATAAGACTCATATTTTTTCAAACTAGGAACAGTACTATTATCTATATCTTCACACTATTGGTAGAATCGAGTACATTAATGTAAATATATGTTACATGTTAACAAAATGAATTGTTGTACAAGATTTGCTCATTATATCATGGAAGCTGGGCAGCTGGCTGATGGTTAACCCTGAGACTGCCCCATGCCATTAATTTATTCTTCAGAAAAATTATTATCGTATATCTAGTATGAGCACAGCATTATATAAAATAGAAGCTACTAATATAAACAAAACATTGTTTCTGCCTTCAAGGAGTTTACATTCTAATGATGGAATTAGAATGCATGAAAACGATCAACTGTAGTGAGAAGTATAAATAAAATAAGTTTAGACAAGTTACAAGAATTCTCAATTCTTAAAGACTATTGCTAACGCTAGAGTAATCAGCTGCCAGTGAAGAGTAGGTTGCACAAACTTACCCTATCAGTACCAAGGAAAGATTACACTGCTCATAATAGAAGGATTTTAGACTTGAGCATGACTAAGACTTGTTAGTTTCAGATGTGCCTTGTTACTAAGGCATCTTGGAT
>NW_012147842.1:544154-546471 GCF_000956105.1 Propithecus coquereli
ATAAATCGAAAACCAGAGATATTCATTAACTTGCTATAAATAACACTGCTAATATGTGGCAGAGCCAATATTTAAATATAAAATCTACCTGGTTCCAAAACCATGCTCTTATTCATTTGCTGGAAGGAGGGAAAGCAAGAAAAGAAAGAAAGGAGGGAGGGAGCAAGGAAAAGAAGAAAAAGAAGGAAGGAGAGAAAGAAGAGTCTTTTTAGGATCTTCACTATAAAGACTCTGAGCAAAAGAAGTTGAGTGTAAAAAAAATCACGGATTTTTTGTTTAATATTTTTTCCTCAAAATTTTTAACTAGGGTTCACTCTTACGTAAGCTACTATACCTCATAAAAGTATTTTCTAGAATACAATGTTTAGTTTCTATATTAACTCCACTATCTAAACTCCACAAAATTCTTAAATTAGTGTTATTTGGTCACATTTTGTTTTTATTCAACCCTTAGGAGCAACGTTAAGTTAATCAGTCCTCCAGTTCACAGATCCTTATTTTCATCAGTTTGTACACGGCCTTTCTCTCATTGTATGTTTTTTCCTCCTGTCATCCCTGGATGCCACCTCTACTGCCTTCCTCTCCCCATGGGCCTCACAGTAATGTATTTGAAATATGTCTTTAAATATACATGTGCCTTCAAAATCTACAGATTTTTTTGGTATGTATATGTCTTTAATTTATACGAGTAACATTGCATACAAGCCTCATGCTGTTTCCTACTGTTTTCACTCAGTCCTGGGAATTTTCATCTGGTCCCCCGCTACACAGCATCTCATAGCATGCATCCACCATATTTCCTTCATCCAACTGCGCTGCTCTGACTTCTCACTGCCACAAAGAGCACACACACACACACACACACACACACACACACACACACACGGATGTCCATAAGTTCATGAAAAAAATGAAATTGAAAGATAAAAATAAAAGATATGAACTTTATTCTTTCTCAACATAAGCTCCATCAAGTTCAAGACACTTTTGTAAATAATGATACTAGCCGTTTAGTCCATCCCTAAAGAACTGAGCGTCCTGGGAATGTAACCATGTCAATGCAGTCATTTTTACATTACGAACCAAAGAAAAACAAATGCCCTTTAAAGATTTTTTAAGATTACGAAACAAAAAGAATTCAAAAGGAGGCAAATCAGGACTGTAAGGTGGATGCCTAATGATTTCCCATTGAAACTCTTGCAAAATTGCCCTTGTTGGATGAGCAGGAGCCTGGTGGAAAAGGACTCTCTGGTGAAGCTCTCCGGGACATTTTTCTGCTAAAGCTTTGGCTAACTTTCCAAAACACTCTCATGATAAGCAGATGTTATTGTTCATTGGCACTCCAGAAAGCCAACAAGCAAAATTCCTTGAGCATCCCGAAAAACTGTTGCCATGACCTTTGCTCTTAACCAGTCCACTTTTGCTTTGACTGGACGACTTTGACCTCTTGGTAGCCATTGCTTTTATTGTACTTTGTCTTCAGGATCATACTGGTAAAGCCATATTTCATCACCTGTTCAAATTCTTCAAAGAAATCCTTCAGGACCTTGATCCCACTTGTTTAAAGTTTCCATTGAAAGCTCTGCTCTTGTCTGCAGCTAATCTGGGCACAATAGTTTCGGCACCCATCAAGTCAACTTTAATTTTTCAGTCAGAATTGTGTAAGCCGCACCAATTGAGTTGTCTATGGTGTTGGCTATTATTTCTGCTGTTAATCATCAGTTCTCTTCAATTAGGGCATGAGCAAGATGATTACACATTGATATAGATGATCTGCCACTGCAGGCTTCATCTTCAACATCATCTCATTCCTTCCTAAAATGAGTTATCCATCTGTAAACTGTTGATTTCTTTCAGGCATTGTCCCCATAAACTTTTTGTAAAGTATCAATAATTTTACCATTTTTCCTCCCAAGCTTCACCATAAATTTGATGTTTGTTCTTGCTTCAATTTTAGCAGAATTCATGTTGCTCTGATAGGGCACCTTTTCTATTTTTTTTTTTTTATTTTTAGTCTTTTTTTTCAGTATGTTATGGGGGCACAAATGTTTAGGTTACGTATATTGTCCTTCCTCCCCACCCCCAGTCAGAACCTCAAGTGTGTCCACCCCCCAGACGGTACACACACATTCATTATGTGTGTATATACCCATCCCCTCCTCCCTCCCATCTGCCTGATGCCCGATGAATGTTATTCCTATATGTACACTTATGTGTTGATCAGTGAAAACCAATTTGATGGTGAGTACATGTGGTGCTTACTTTTCCATTCTTGGGATACTTTACTTAGTAGAATAGATTCCAGTTCTATCCAGGA
>NW_012147842.1:546521-574253 GCF_000956105.1 Propithecus coquereli
AAAGATTACACTGCTCATAATAGAAGGATTTTAGACTTGAGCATGACTAAGACTTGTTAGTTTCAGATGTGCCTTGTTACTAAGGCATCTTGGATCTCAACAATTGTTGAGAACTAAACTCAAAAATTCACCCAGAAAAGTGATGGTGATCTGAATTCAAGTGTGCCCCTGACTATATCTATTCTTTTCTTAGACTCTTCCAATAACCTGCCACTGTCTAAATCTGACATCCTTATCACACACTCAAAGTCCTCCACAGTCAGATAAATCCAGACTTACTTCTCGAAGTGTGTACCTTGAGCTTCAGATAAACAGCATTATTCTCTTCCACTGAACTCTGCCTGTATTTCCTTATGTATGAGCATCTGCTCAATCTGCTTCTTCTCTCTGAAATGTTAATATACTCCTAAATCGCAGTTTCTTCCTACTTGAATTTTTTGAAATCTTGACAATTTCTAAGAAGTCCTTTCCAGATTTGAGGACACTACCTCATATTGCAGTGCCTGTTACAAAAGTGTTTGTTAAATTAAGAAGATATAAATGTTAACAAGACTAGAGTTTCTGAATTAAAGTTTTAGTAAACCCCCAAATTATTCTGAATTTTTCTTATGGCTATCTGATAACTTAAAATTTTTATACACAGTGAATAAATTTGAAATTTTAAAAGACACTTCCAGAATTATCAAATTTCTGATTTAGGTTGGTAGATTTATTGCTGTATTCCAAATAATGAAACAAAATTCACAAAGACATTTCAACCTTCCTTGCCGCCTAAAAGGCCAAAGAGTGGGGATGGCACTCATCAGTGTCGATTATTCCCCCAGTGTGTGAACTAGAAATGCAAATGCCTGGACATCTCAGGCATTCAGCCACAACTACAGATGCAATAGAAACGTAACTGGATTCTAAGCCCTATTCAGACCCAACCACCAAAAACTAAGTAAAGGATATCGCTATAATAAAAGCCACAATCACCAATGATTACCAAAGGAATTACCAAAGAAAGGATGTCTTTGAATTTTGTCACCCCAAATCCTTCTAGTCACTACCACAGCTGATCCACTAGAGCTGACAAACTGCATGAGCCATGTATTGGCACCCTCCCTGAAGACCTGATCGTCACTGAGAACCATCGATGGGGATTTGTTTGGGGTGTGACCAGCCTTACATCAAAGTAGGCCCTGTTAGAGAGGATTTTCAAATTATCACCCCTTCTATGAAGCTTTTCTTGATACTCTCTTTCCTCCCCATTGTGTTCCCACAGAAGTTTGTTTATCTGTCTTTAATGGTTGTCCTTGTGATGTGTGATAGTTCACTTGTTGCTGTCAGACTCCTCCACTATAATTATTTATATTTTTATTCCCAGAGACTCATACTATTCCTTTTACGAAGTAGGCACTTGGGAATGGCTTGTTGAACTATAATGAAGGAAAATAACAGCTCCCTTCATTGAGTGCTGACTTTGTGCCAAGCACTGTGCTTAACATAATTCCCTTGTCTCTTAACAGCTGTGTGAGTGTCATCAATCACCTTTTGCACATAAACTTGCTATAAATAACACTGCTAATATGTGGCAGAGCCAATATTTAAATATAAAATCTACCTGGTTCCAAAACCATGCTCTTATTCATTTGCTGGAAGGAGGGAAAGCAAGAAAAGAAAGAAAGGAGGGAGGGAGCAAGGAAAAGAAGAAAAAGAAGGAAGGAGAGAAAGAAGAGTCTTTTTAGGATCTTCACTATAAAGACTCTGAGCAAAAGAAGTTGAGTGTAAAAAAAATCACGGATTTTTTGTTTAATATTTTTTCCTCAAAATTTTTAACTAGGGTTCACTCTTACGTAAGCTACTATACCTCATAAAAGTATTTTCTAGAATACAATGTTTAGTTTCTATATTAACTCCACTATCTAAACTCCACAAAATTCTTAAATTAGTGTTATTTGGTCACATTTTGTTTTTATTCAACCCTTAGGAGCAACGTTAAGTTAATCAGTCCTCCAGTTCACAGATCCTTATTTTCATCAGTTTGTACACGGCCTTTCTCTCATTGTATGTTTTTTCCTCCTGTCATCCCTGGATGCCACCTCTACTGCCTTCCTCTCCCCATGGACCTCACAGTAATGTATTTGAAATATGTCTTTAAATATACATGTGCCTTCAAAATCTATAGATTTTTTTGGTATGTATATGTCTTTAATTTATACGAGTAACATTGCATACAAGCCTCATGCTGTTTCCTACTGTTTTCACTCAGTCCTGGGAATTTTCATCTGGTCCCCCGCTACACAGCATCTCATAGCATGCATCCACCATATTTCCTTCATCCAACTGCGCTGCTCTGACTTCTCACTGCCACAAAGAGCACACACACACACACACACACACACACACACACACACACACGGATGTCCATAAGTTCATGAAAAAAATGAAATTGAAAGATAAAAATAAAAGATATGAACTTTATTCTTTCTCAACATAAGCTCCATCAAGTTCAAGACACTTTTGTAAATAATGATACTAGCCGTTTAGTCCATCGCTAAAGAACTGAGCGTCCTGGGAATGTAACCATGTCAATGCAGTCATTTTTACATTACGAACCAAAGAAAAACAAATGCCCTTTAAAGATTTTTTAAGATTACGAAACAAAAAGAATTCAAAAGGAGGCAAATCAGGACTGTAAGGTGGATGCCTAATGATTTCCCATTGAAACTCTTGCAAAATTGCCCTTGTTGGATGAGCAGGAGCCTGGTGGAAAAGGACTCTCTGGTGAAGCTCTCCGGGACATTTTTCTGCTAAAGCTTTGGCTAACTTTCCAAAACACTCTCATGATAAGCAGATGTTATTGTTCATTGGCACTCCAGAAAGCCAACAAGCAAAATTCCTTGAGCATCCCGAAAAACTGTTGCCATGACCTTTGCTCTTAACCAGTCCACTTTTGCTTTGACTGGACGACTTTGACCTCTTGGTAGCCATTGCTTTTATTGTACTTTGTCTTCAGGATCATACTGGTAAAGCCATATTTCATCACCTGTTCAAATTCTTCAAAGAAATCCTTCAGGACCTTGATCCCACTTGTTTAAAGTTTCCATTGAAAGCTCTGCTCTTGTCTGCAGCTAATCTGGGCACAATAGTTTCGGCACCCATCAAGTCAACTTTAATTTTTCAGTCAGAATTGTGTAAGCCGCACCAATTGAGTTGTCTATGGTGTTGGCTATTATTTCTGCTGTTGATCATCAGTTCTCTTCAATTAGGGCATGAGCAAGATGATTACACATTGATATAGATGATCTGCCACTGCAGGCTTCATCTTCAACATCATCTCATTCCTTCCTAAAATGAGTTATCCATCTGTAAACTGTTGATTTCTTTCAGGCATTGTCCCCATAAACTTTTTGTAAAGTATCAATAATTTTACCATTTTTCCTCCCAAGCTTCACCATAAATTTGATGTTTGTTCTTGCTTCAATTTTAGCAGAATTCATGTTGCTCTGATAGGGCACCTTTTCTATTTTTTTTTTTTTATTTTTAGTCTTTTTTTTCAGTATGTTATGGGGGCACAAATGTTTAGGTTACGTATATTGTCCTTCCTCCCCACTCCCAGTCAGAACCTCAAGTGTGTCCACCCCCCAGACGGTACACACGCATTCATTATGTGTGTATATACCCATCCCCTCCTCCCTCCCATCTGCCTGATGCCCGATGAATGTTATTCCTATATGTACACTTATGTGTTGATCAGTGAAAACCAATTTGATGGTGAGTACATGTGGTGCTTACTTTTCCATTCTTGGGATACTTTACTTAGTAGAATAGATTCCAGTTCTATCCAGGAAAATACAAGATGTGCTATATCACCATTGTTTCTTATAGCTGAATAGTACTCCATGATATACATATATCACATTTTATTAATCCACTCATGTATTGATGGGCACTTGGGTTGTTTCCACATCTTTGCGATTGTGAATTGTGCTGCTATAAACATTTAACTGCAGATGGCTTTTTTATAGAATGTCTTTTGTTCTTTTGGGTAGATGCCCAGTAATGGGATTGCTGGATCAAATGGAAAATCTACTTGTATCTTGTTGAGGTATCTCCATATTGCTTTCCACAGAAGTTGCACTAGTTTGCAGTCCCACTAGCAGTATATGAGTGTTCCTATCTCTCTGTATCCACACCAACATTTATTGTTTTGGGACTTTTTGATAAAGGCCATTCTCACTGGAGATAAGTGATATCTCATTGTGGTTTTGATTTGCATTTCCCTGATGATTAGAGATGTTGAGCATTTTTTCATATGTTTTTTGGCCATTATTCTGTCTTCTTGTGAAAAGTTTCTGTTTATGTCCTTTGCCCACTTTTTGATAGGGTTGTTTGATTTTTTCTTGCTGATTTTCCTGAGTTCTAAATAGATTCTAGTTATCAGCCGTTTATGGGATGTGTAGCATGCAAATATTTTCTCCCATTCTGTAGGTTGTCTGTTTGCTCTCATGATAGTTTCTTTGGCTGTGCAGAAGCTTTTTAATTTGATAAGGTCCCATTTATTTATTTTTGTTGTTGCTGTGATTGCATTTGGGATCTTCTTCATAAATTCTTTGCCAGGCCAATGTCTAGAAGAGTATTTCCAATGTTTTCTTCTAGAATTCTTACAGTTTCACGCCTCAGGTTTAAGTCTGTTACCCACCGTGAGTTGATTTTTATGAGAGGTGAAAAGTGCAGATCTTGTTTCAGTCTTCTACATGTGGCTATCCAGTTTTCCCAGCACCATTTATTGAATAAGGGTTCTTTTCTGATAGGGCCTCTTTTCAAATTGATGTGTGGTAGGTTTTTTGTCCTTCTTAGTGCCTCAAACTAGATCCTGTTCAGACATGTTATAATAAGTTAGTACAAGTTTATTTCAGTGCAAAAAAAATTGAAATCCAAACATGCATAGTTTGTTCATAATATGCATTCTTCATGAACTTTTTGAAGACCCCTCATATGTATACACATATATACATATACCAAAATCTTCAACAATTATCACACTTAGTACAGAAAAATCATTCATCTATTGATAAGACAAGGATGCCCCTTATAATAACTACTCTTTAAATGTAGCTTCTGGCTAAAGGTAAGGAAAGGGGAAAATAAGAATTGAAAAAAATGAGTTAAAACTAAAATGTTCATTATTTCAGACATCTAGTTTCTTGCATGGAAGGGTATGGAAAAGGAAGAAATCAAAGAGGAAATTTGCTTTATGCTAGTTATCTTCAAAGCATCAGAATATCCTCACTGGAATAGAAAAATACCAAGATGTTTGTCACACCAAGATTGTTTTCTAAAATCTTCTGTATTTCTTTAGACAAATGACCATTCATTCTACTAGTGAAGAGTTAAATTTATTTACTAGCTTATAAGATATATATTATAAGGAATATGTAGCAAAGAGATATAAATCCAGTAGTTCCTAGATGATAGTGGGGGATGACAAATACAAATCTAAATGCTCATAAATTCCCTATTCAAATAGCATGTTTTCATATTTTTTAGCTACTCTGAACCTCGTCAATGGACTGCCACATTTGGTGTTTACACAGCATCACCTCTACTGAGAAAAAGAATAAGACGTATTATAATCCATAACAATTATAAATCTGTAAATCATGAAAATGACATTGCTGTTGTGCAACTTGACAGCAGTGTCGACTTTACCAAAAATATCCATACGGTGTGTCTCCCAGAGGCTACCCAGAATATTCTACCTGGTTCTACTGCTTATGTAACAGGATGGGGAGCTCTAGAATATGGCGGTAAGTGTCTCAGGAAAAATAAAACAATTTAACAGTAACAAAATCTCCTGTTATTTGCTATTATGTAATTTATAAAATTAAGAAACACCTACAGGACAGGTTCTACAAACAAAACCATCCTATATTCTGGTCAACTTAAGCTCTGACTAGCCCTGAATTTCCTCAGCAAAGCAAAGCAATGCCCCTAGAAATTATCAGAAATTCTCAAATACAATAACTCTCAAATATAATAATGGGGAAATATAAAAGCAAGTGATAAAGAAACATGAGCTATTTAATAATCTAGAGATTCTATAGGATTCAAATAGCTTCCCTATAAAGAAAAAAAAAGGATTTAGATAGGTATTCTGCAAGGACTTTAACAGCCCTTAAGGTATTAATCACCCTGTAAGATGTTCTGGGATGAAACAAACCCTGCCTCTATGGCAATAAACTCCATGTGTATATAAGCATTGCTCATACTTATTTATGGAATGAGTAAAATGGAAATTAAAATGAGGGCAATGTGAAAGAGCAAATAGAACCAAGGGGAGAATAAGAGTATCTGCCAGGGAGTGTAAGAGTAGCATCGACCATTTCCCTGGGCTTTTACCCATGTTGGAGATCGTTTTTCCAAGGAATAATACAAAGCTTTGCTTGTCCTAGAAAAATGTTTTATTGTGTTATTTTGGCCCAAAGTAATTTGGTGTAATAAATAAAATTTGTGTCAGTCATGGAAAAATAGAATAGTGCCATTTTGAGAGTGCATCAATATAAAATAGATCAATTCTTTAATCTTGAAACCAGACTAGTTTCTCTTTTGCTGCTAGATTAAAGGTTACTCAATATGTAATCTTCCAATCCAAAATCCATCAGTAGATAATTCAATTTTAAGACAGAAAATGTAGTTATTTTCTCTAAAAGTCTAAGGGGCATTGTATCACAAAGCTAAAGAAAAAAAGAAAAAGAAAAAAAAATCTGTGTGAAGGAGTTATGCTTCTTTCTAAATTATGGAAATTTTTTCTGGGAAGAAACTCCTACGTACATTTTTGGGAGCCTTCACTGCTGAATAGGAAATAATGTTTGGAGTACATTTATTCCTTCTCAAATTAATCATAAAGTTATTAATTTACATATCGTGAAGTCTATTTTTTTCTGCTTTTATATTAAACAGGCAACACGGTTACAGATCTAAGGCAAGGACAGGTCAGAATAATAAGTAATGATGTATGCAATGCACCAGCTAGTTATAATGGAGCCGTCTTGTCTGGAATGCTGTGTGCTGGAACATCTCAAGGTAGTATAGTGGATGCATGCCAGGTAAGCTCAAGACAATCTTATCCATATCATCATCCAAGAAGTTTACAAGCACTTACTAGCATGTGATACTGTGATAGGCATAAAAGTAACAGTTATTAATACAATATATAACTCTGATCCTCTAAAAATTTCATTTTACAAATAAAATTCTTTTATGAAGTTGATCTATCATAAAAACACTAATTCTGAGAACCCACATTGCAGAATAGTTAACCATCCAAAGCTCAAGAATCAGAAAGACCTGGTTTGAATTCCTTAATCTCTATAATAATAATAGTACCTAACTTTTTAGGGAATATTAATACTAAAATTAAATGAAGATTAAATATGTCAGGCACATACTAAGCAACAAAGATATCTCATCTATTTCATCATTTTTGTTAATGCAGACTATAGTCACAGCATTAATAACTTAAATCTCAACATTTAAACTGCTAAGAATTAAATATTAATAAAAAATTAAATGTCCATTTGAGTCATAGACAATTGTTGAATTTTAAGATATAAATAATATTTGGAACACCTTAAAGATAGAAAATTTATTCAGAAAGACTAGTTATTTGAATCACAATAGCTCCCACAACAGGAAAACAGCACAAATGGAAAAGAAAATAAGTAACTATTATAGTTGGATCTAATCAGTAACTTTTTAACAGAATATACAAAAGTAAACAATAAATATGAAATTCCAACCTCAAAGTAATTAGAATAAAATTTAAAAATTAAACTTTTAAATTAAATTATCTAAACTTAATTGATGTGGTTATGTCCTCTTTTGGAGGACCACCCTTTTTTTTTTTTATTGATTTTAATAGATTTAGTGGGTACGAGTTGAATTCTGTTACATGTGTATATTGTATAATGGTAGAGTCTGGGCTTTTGATGTACACATCACCCAAATAGTGTACATTGTACCCTATAAGGTAATTTTTCATCCCTAATCCCCACCCAACTCCTCCCTGTGAGTCTCCAATGACCATTATACCACTCTGTGTGCCGTTGTGTACACAGAGCCATAGTTTAAGCTCCCACTTATAAGTGAGAATATGTAGCATTTATTTTTCTGTTCTTGAGTTACTTCATTTAGGATAATTGCTCTCAGTTCCACCCAATGCTGCTGCAAAAGACATTATTTCATTCTTTCTTATCACTCAGTAGTACTCTATGGTGTGTGTGTGTGTGTGTGTGTGTGTGTGTGTATAATGTTTTCTTTATCCACTCTTCAATTGATGGGCACAATTCCATATCTTTGCAATTGTGAATTGTGTTGGGATAAACATACAAGTGTGGGTATCTTTTTGATATAATGATTTCTTTTCCTCTGGGTAGATACCTCGCAGTGGGATTGCAGCATAGGATGGTAGATGTACTTTTAGTTCTTTGATAAATCTCCATACTTATCTCCATAGAGATTGTACTAATTTACATTCCCAACAGTGTACAAATGTTCCCTTTTCACGGCATCTATGCCAGTATCTATTGTTTTTTGACTTTTTAGTAATGGCCGTTCTAATTAGAGTAAGGTGGTATCTTATTGTGGTTTTAATTTGCATTTCTCTGATGACTAATGATGTTGAGCATTTTTCATATGCTTGTTGGTCATTTGTATATCTTCTTTTGAAATGCTTGTTCATGTCAGTTGCCCACTTTTTAACGAGGCTGTTTGTTTTTTTCTCGCTATGTTGTTTGAGGTCCTTGTAGATTCTGGATATTAGTCCTTTGTAGGACACATAATTTGCAAATATTTTCTCTCATTTTGTAGGTTTTCTATTTATGCTGTTTATTATGTGTTTTGCTGTACAAAAGTTTCATTAACTCCCATTTATCTATTTTTGTTTTTATTGCATTTGCTTTTGGGGTCTTAGTCAAAAATTCTTTGCCTAGGCCAACGTCCAGAAGAGTTAGAGATCCATTGATGGACAATTGTTGTGGCCCTTGGGTGGTGTCATATTTCCTTGCTTTTTCATGTTTCCTGTGTCATTCCATTAATATCTGTGAATCTGATGTAGAAATTGCTTTTTCGAGGTTTTTGAAATTGCTTTCAAAGGGGAGAATTTTTCCTAAAGATGTATATGTTGTTGGTTGACTAGGACACTTTGACTTTCATTCTGTGGGTCTGCAGTAGTATGATCTTTGTATGATTTCTTAGACAGTATATACGTCAATGATTGTGATTTTCTTGGCAGCATAGGGAACAGTGATTAGTTGAGGCTGTGGTGAAGTTTTTCTGGGAACTTGAATGGCCGTCCTGCCAGTGTTTGGGCCTCTATGGTGGAAGCAGTGGGTTGAGTATGCCTGATTTTAGGCCCCAGAGCAGCTTATGCTGGTGATGTTAGTGTGTCCTAGGGAGCCCGTTCTTGGGCCTTCAGGTGGCTTGCTCAGAAGCTAGTAGTTGGAGCAGAAGGCCAAGTGTGTATGTGGGTTCTTAGGCCCCTGAGTAGCTGGTGTGTTGTGAGAAGTGGCAATATTGATGGTAGAGCCACCCACTAGGACTCAAGTGGTCCATATTGATGTTACTGGTAGCTGCAATGGATTAGGCAGGCTAGTTCCAGTACCACAGCTGCCTGTAATAGGGTGGTGGGTATTGTCCTAAGTGTCCTCAGGAGAGCTTGGTCTCCCCTGTCCCTGGCTGGGTGGTGGCTGCAACCACATCATCTTGAATTTGGCCTGAGGGTGGGGCACAGCCTAGCATTAAACTGCCAAAACGGAACCAGCTGTGGGCTTACAATCAAAGAGGGCAGGGTCCCTTTCAGGCAAGTGGCATGTGCAAGAAACTGTGGGGAGTGCCATCTTCTTATGTCTTTGTGTCACAGCAGTGCATAGTAGAGAGGCAGGAATTGTCCTAGGTGTGTGTAGGAGAGCTTGGGTTCCCCCGTCCCTTCTCAGGGACTGCAGCTGTGTAAGCCTGAAATGAGCCCAAGTGTAGATTACTGCCACTAGCTTTAAACTCCCAAAATAGTGCATTGGAACTGTGACCAGAGAGGATGGGGTCCTTCTCGGGCAGGCTGCACTGGCAGGAAACTGTGGGGAGTGCAGTTTGCTTGAGACTCAGTCCCACAGCAGCCAGTTGCAGGATGGTGCTCACCAACCCAGATGCGTGCTGGAAAGCCTGGTTTCCCTGCCCCACTCCAGCCAGGCGGGGGCCACAGCCACATCAGCTCAAACTCAGCCTGGAAATGCTGTGGCTCCACCCAGGCAAGCAGTGTGGGCAAGAAACTGTAGAAAATACTGTCTGTTCGAATCTCAACCTCACCTTCAGCCCACAGCAGCATGGTGAGGACTTTCCCCAGGGTATATGGAGCACCTGGGCTGCTCTAACCCCCACCCCCCTTGGAGCCAGGTGGCTGCTGCAGGTGTACCTGCAGTTCCCTCCCCTCCCCACCCCGCAGTATCTAGGCTCTCAGAATGGTGCCAGCTCAAACTGCTCTAGGCTCGGTTGCCTGTGGTATTCCATGTGGGATCCTCTTCTGGAGCAATATTTTTGTGAAGTCTCCAAGCAGCTCCCTATATTAGGCCAAAGACTGGCATGGGTCAGGGGGCTCCTCTTGTAGCCAAGATTGTAAAAGCTCCTCTTAGAGAGTGGAGCGCTGGGGGCTTCTCTCATACTGTTCCCCTGCATTTGGGAGCTTCTCCTGGCTCTTAGCCAGTCCCTGGCTGGGCAAGTGCCCTGGACCTTCACCTTACCCACTTTTGGTGCTTCTCGTCACTTCTCTGGTGAATCCTAGAGTTCTCTCCTAGACGATCTGTTCAAAATGTAAGAATCGGCTTACTATTCTGGTTCCTCTCCATGGATACTATCTGTGTCTAGTTGGCCATCTTGATCCTATCCCTCATTTATATTTTTTTTTTTTTTTTTGAGACAGAGTCTCACTCTGTTGCCCTGGCTAGAGTGAGTGCCGTGGCGTCAGCCTAGCTCACAGCAACCTCAAACTCCTGGGCTCAAGCGATCCTACTGCCTCAGCCTCCTGAGTAGCTGGGACTACAGGCATGTGCCACTAATGCCCGGCTAATTTTTTCTATATATTTTTAGTTGTCCAGATCATTTCTTTCTATTTTTAGTAGAGACGGGGTCTCGCTCTTGCTCAGGCTGGTCTCGAACTCCTGAGCTCAAACAATCCTCCCGCCTCGGCCTCCCAGAGTGCTAGGATTACAGGCGTGAGCCACCGCACCCAGCCCCTCATTTATATTTTGATAGGTTTTATTCGTATGTCTGAAATCCAACCCCATATAGTAATAGGAACAGCTAGTTAGTGTCAGAAATTAAATGTTCTTTTAGCCTGGAGTTTTAAAACATTGATCTATTTTTTTTTTTTTTTGAAGAGTCTGCTGCTATTTTCCTGAGTGAATTGTATCCAGAAAGATAAGTTTTAATTTTTGCATGAAATGTTACTCACTTTCATATTTACTGCTCACATTCTTTAAAAAGTGGATAAGAAGTAGTACTTACAGTTTATGCAAAGACCCCTTCCATGAGCACTTTTTTAAAAATAAAATATTTTTATCAACTGCAATTTGTGTGTAGATGGAAGAGACTTTTTTTTTCAATTTTCAAGATACTGTTAATGACCCATTCAGACCTTTATTTCCCTTAAGTGGCAGTGTCTCAGTGGTAGAGAATGCTTATTGCACCCCTTCCTGTTTCTCTTTTACTGCTAACCCTGTGACAATAAATTGTCAAGTTTCATGATAGTTTCTGAAATAATTCACCAATCAAATAAGAATCACACCTCCATACTGACAATTCCAGACCTACAAAGAGCACTGATTTTCAGCCTCACCGATTTTCAGCTGAAATACTATAATGCATAGTATGTGCCTTAAAAAAAAAGCACTTTACACAAGAGTTTACAAGACCCTACTTATTTCTGTTCATTCTTTTGTTCATTTATGAATTCATTCATTCAAAGAAATTATATTAATTACTTTCTATGCGCCAGACACTATGCTAGGACAGCAATACATTTTTTGCACTCCCCAAGTCTATAGTCTAAAAAGGACAACACAAGTGCAAATGCCTGCAGTCAGGCAGTGAAGCTGGCAAGATATGACAAACATTACATGTCCTTCTTGGTTTAACATTTGGCTGCCCACTCTTGATAAGACATCACGCAAAAAAATTTCTCGCTATAGAAAAATGTCACAGCAAAAACACAGTAATAGGACAGCAGTCAGAACTGGTTAACTGAAGCATGCATGCATCATTTAAAGGAGGCAGGTGCTAATCAGATCCATGCAGTACTTGCCATGACAGTTGGTGATTCACACACTGACCCTTCTCCCCATCTGGACCAGTAATTAGATAGGTATGGAAGAGCTAGCTACTAAAAGCAGTCAAACAAATAGCTGACTATTCTAGAAGCACACTTGGTAGTAATAGCTGACTTTATTAGCGGAATTTTATTAGTATTGACCATATGCCAGATTGTATTCAAGGTGTTTTGTATGTTAAACTCATTTAAACTCATAAAATCATTATTTACAGATGAGGCACAGAGAGCTATTAATTAGCTTACCAAAGATCACATAGCTGTTAAGTGGAGGATTCAAACCCAGACTATCTAGCTCTAGAACTCACAGACTTAACCCATCATGCAGTACATAAGATGTACTAAATTTGTGTCCCCAACTAGATTATTACATGCACAACTATATCTTGGTTGGTTGGTTTATTATTATGATTGGGTGGTAAGTATCTCATCAGGAGTATTTTGCCTATTACCATATTACTTTCTTTTCAATTATTCAGCAAAAGAATACTTTTTGATGATATACTATGCATCAGACACCATGCAGGGTGCTAAGAATAGGAAGATAACTAAGACTGCTAGAAACTCATTCATTCAACAGATATTTCCTTAGCACCTCCTACAGGCTGGACGCTTAGGCTGCAGCAGGGTCCTGAATAGATATGCTCCCTTTCCTGTTGGACTTTATGGTATACCTGGGAAAACAGACCTTAAACAAGTATCATAAGTGCAATGAGTGTTGCAGAGACAAGCAGCTGCTACAACGAGGAGAGCTGAACAGGAGGAGTAAGTTCAAACAGGCACACAAATGTGCTTTTATAAAATCACATATAGAAGTGTCACTTATCTTCCTATCCTTAGCACCCTGCATGATCTGATACATAGTACATCTGATACATAGTACATCATTAGAAATTATTCTTTTGGTGAATAATTGAATATAAATTTATATGGCTATAAGCAAAACACTCCTTATGAGATACTTACCAGTCAATACATAATAATAAACCAACCAACCATGAAATATTTGCACATATAATACTCTAGTTGGGGAAGAAGCAATGGCAGAGACATACACAGGATAACTGTGTCCTCATTTGGAAGCTAATCAAGCCCAAATCTGGAAAGGGTGAGAGTGGAGAGGAAAGAGGTGGGTCAGAGAAGGCTTCTTGAAGGGGGACAGCCAGATGGGTAGGTGGCTATCGGGGTGTGACTGAGGGAAGTCTGGGAAATGTGCTTCTCATCTTCTTCTCAGACTTGCTGTAGGGACGGCCTGTATCACTGGGGGATTTCAGTAATTTTTGCATGACTTGGTATAATATTTCAGAAGGAAACAGGCTGACTTTATTGATATAATGGATGTAACTTCTTCCTCAACTGCCATAAAAATAAACTCCTTAACATTTTGGGCTTGTCTTTGCACTTCAGTAATCAATCACTCTGTTTCCTTCAGGGTGACTCTGGTGGCCCGCTGGTACAAGAAGACTCACGGCGTCTTTGGTTCCTCGTGGGGATAGTAAGCTGGGGAGAGCAGTGCGGTCTGCCAGATAAGCCAGGAGTGTACACTCGAGTGACAGCCTACCGCAACTGGATTGCCCAGCAAACCGGGGTCTAGTGCAATAAACCCATCTCTGTTGCAAAGTCTGTGTGCAGATGTGCCTGTCTAAAATCCCAAAGCTTTATTTTTCAGCTGAAGAAGAAACTGGAAGTGTGCTATTTTAACACCCTGTTACATAAATATAGTTTAACAAACACCATTTAATCTTTATTACTGTAGGTTTTCTGTTTTCTCCAGAAAACTGTATGAATGCTGCATAGTGCTGTGACTGTGTAACAGAAGAAACATAATTAAGCCAACCACAGAGTTAACAATTTTATTACAATTGTGATAACTGCGAGCAGTAAGAAAAACAGGCATATTGAGAGTATATCCTAGAGGAACCTGGACGAGTCTGAAAGGTCACAGGGGTCTTTTCTGAGGAAGCCGATAAGTGAGCCAAGTGTAGAAAATTGCGAAGGAAGAAGTGGTGGAATAGCAGTCAAGACAGAAAGAACAGTGTGAGGCCAGAAAAATACTATTAATTTAAAATTTCTGGTTACTCACTATTTTATAGGTAGTATGAGTTTAAATTAAAGGCGTGAAATCATTGTACAGACCTGCACCAATGTGAATTATCCTGTAAGAACATGCTTCCATAGCAACTAACTGAGGAATTTCAGGTCTTTAAGGTCAAAGCTAAAATAGTTCGCTCCTCAACTGAGACCAAAATAATTATAAATAATTTTTATGATGATGTCTATTACAAATATCCTTCATCTACATAAAGGAGAGACTGTATCTACTCCATACAAAAGCTGAGAAATATACCTATACAACCTTCTCAAGTACCTTGCAGTTTTTAACAACTAAATAATAGTAATGCTAACAACTAAAGATTTGACCATCAGGAAGAATTTCCCGCTACCAACTTCCCACCATTGGCAGTTATTTGTGAGAGTGAAAGGATCTTCACTAGCTAAATCTAAATAAAGAATTGAAAGTTAAAGAGGCAAAAAAAGGGAAGAGTTGGTTTGCAAAGACAAAGGTTAAATAGCTTAATATCAATAAAACTATCCTCAGGAGAGAAGGAACTTTCTCTCTCTTTCTCTCTCTCTCTCTCTCTCACACGCACACACTCCACCAAAGAATATAAATTAAATAAAATCCATTAAAATTTAATGGCGCAGCAATGTGTAATCTGAATCACAATGTTACTGAGTTTTTATGAGCTCCTAGTAGAGCTAAAGCTTAGCTATGCATGATCATCTATGCATCAGGGTTTCCTTCTTCTAAAAGGTAACCCTCTACACCTGTGAATCAGGACAGCTCCACGCACGGTGGTGAAAATTTCTTGCATTTCCTGATGTAAAATTGCTATTTCTTTCAATGGAAAAAAAGTTGAAAATGTAACCAGCTCTTGGTGAAATGTACAAATAAATCTTTGCTATGCTTTATTTCAAATAAATTCTTTTAAAATCATTTTCCTGCTTAATTATTTATGAAAGTTATGATTTCTGAAGGACAATCCAAAACAATGTGTTTAGTTGGCTCCTTGAGGAGAAAACTGCCGACTAGACTCTAAAGGCCTGGAGGTTTCTGCTGCCTTATAATCAGGCTTTATAACTGCACGCTGTGAGGACAACATCAAACTAGTAATTGAGAGTAAGCCTCGAGCGAAAGCTGTCCTTGTGTTTGGGTGTATTTGTGTGTTTGTATGTGTGTGTGTGCGTGTGCCCTCATACAATCACAGACACATTTGTGTTTATTACTATATATTAAAAACTACATTAAAAAGGTATTTATTTCGCAGAAACCGGAGCAAATTCAATTATTTATTGAAAACAACAAAAAGTTATTTAGTAAAATATGCATATTTTATGAAGATACATTTGAAAACTAGAGGAACACTCATTTTAAGAGCTTTTTTTTTTTAATGTACGGATTGGTTCCATTTTCCTGACACCTAACTGATTTCACAAAATAATTTTGAATAATTATGGAGGAGTGGTGAGTTATAAATGCTTTCAGTCCTTAAAAAATAATTCTGGGAACTCAGGAAGAAATTTTCTAGCACCTTAATTCAGCTGTAGAGTTATTAAGACCAGGAAAAATTCTGTTTGGCATATATACTAACCCAGGAGCCCCCAACCTATGGTGAGTTGTATAATTACTTCATTATACATTATAATATAATAATGGAAATAAAGTGCACAATAAATGTAATGCACCTGAATCATCCTGAAACCATGCCCCCCTCCCTGGTCCATGGAAAAATTGTCTTCCAAGAAAATGGTCCCTGGTGCCAAAAAGGTTGGGGACTACTGTGCTAACCAATAAAAAAAGGCATGTATACTAAACCATTTTTAAAAATAGCAAAGTGGATATTTAATATTAAACTTGAGTTTAAAACAGTGGACAGAACTAATGAAAAAAGAATTATTCAAGAAAATTTAGAGCAAACAGTTGACTACTGCACTAATTGGAAGTCTTAATTACTGGGTGTAAATCAGTCATTTAACAAATTTATTGAGTCCTGTTATGTTCTGGGCTCTCTTCTAGGCACTAAAGAAACAAAGATAAATAAGGCATAGTACTTGCCCTTATGTCATTCAGAAAATAGTGGTGTTGACAAACATATGCAATATAACATGATGGATGGAATGATAAAGAGTATGACATTTACTATAGGATAATAAAAGAAGGGGGAAGGTTCTAGAAGACTAATGGAAAATATATTTGTTTTATAAAATTACAAATTCAAAAATGAGTCTTCCATAGCTTTAATTTGCCATGAACCATAATAATTACCCTGTGGTTAGGGAAAAGGAAGCTAAGAACTTCTCAGATTATGAATCTAAATCTTTCATAGGCTCTAACTTACACAATACACTTCCTTTTTGTCCAATTTGCTAAATACGAAATGGTTCAAAGAGACCCCAAATAGTTTTTTCTCTTTATACTTATTATATGTCTACATAATTCAAACATCAAAACTCAGTCCTTTCCATTTCTAAATAATCAGTTTGATTGTTTAGAAATAATAGGATTATTTCCTATGAGGAAACAGGTCATTTCCCCCCATATATCTGGTGATTCTTTCTATTCTTTTTCCTTTTTCTTTTCCTTTTTTTTTTTTTTAATTTAGAGGGGAGTCTCTCTGTGTTGCCCTGGGCTGGAGTACAGTGGCCATTCACAAGCTTAGACATTGCACATTGCAGCCTCGAACTCCTGAGCTCAAGCAATCCTCCTGCTTCAGCCTCCCAAGTAGCTGGGACTACAGTGTGTACCATGGCACCAGGCTTGGTGGTTCATTTCTATAAGAACCAGTTGTCTTCTGAAGGAAGATGTTCTTCTCACTAGAGATTTTTTTTTAATTATGGGAGATTTTTAAACAGAAGCTGGATATTCATCTGCAGAAATGTTTTGGAAGATTTCTGCAATAGGTTGGGCTTAAAATCAGTTCATTTCTGAGGTCCCTTCCCAATCTAAGAGGCTGCCTATAATAAGCAAATAGTTTTGAGGAACATAAGATCTCTGAGAAAAAGAGGAATTGTTGCAGCCCAACCAGGTTCATTGCCCGCTGCTCAAGAGGAAGCCAATACACTGAGACAGCAGGGTTTACAGCAGAGAAGGAGTTTAATATCATAGGTGCCATGACAGGAGATGGGAAGAATTTCTCAAATCTATCTCCCCAAAAATTTGGGAGAAAGGTTTTTAAAGATAGTTCAGCAGGCAAAAGGCTAGGCAATTGGATCTGCTAATTGGCTGGGTTCAGGGCAGATGATAGGGGATTAGAAATTGTCTTCTTTGCTGAGTTGGTTCTTGGGTGGGGGTCACAATACCAGTTAAGTCAGTTCCTCGGTATGGGACACCGGTCTGGGTGGATCATTCGTTCCACCAGAATGCAGGGCCTGGAAGATATCCTAAAAATGAGCTCTTAGGTTACACAAGGCTGATGTTATCTATGAGGAAAGTTAAGAATCTTTATAATCATCAGTTATGTGACTCCTCAGTAGCAATTATAGGAAAGCAAACTAGGGGACAGTGGCTGGTTATTATTATTTTTAGCTATACCTGTGCCTTTGCAAAGTTAGGCCCTTACCACAGTTCTCATTTGCACCCCTTTATTAATTTGTAAAGGGTGGCTTCAGAATTTTGGAGTATTAGAATGTATTTGTTTGTTTAATCCAGTGCACAACCATGTAACAAATCATCTAAAGAAATCAAACCAATCAAAATTTGAATTAAGTAACAATCCATTTTGGAGAAAAAAAGCAACTGAATGAAAGAAATTGAGATAATTCAAAAAGCAAACAGGGCTTTTTCCAGAGCTGACTGTACAGTTAGCCTACCTCCAACCATACGAATGAGACTAAAATTACTAGTGCAATAAAAATCAGCTGATATGTTTGAGTTTTTTCTCTACAAGATTTATCTATCCATTCACCCCTGTTTTTCATCTACTCATTTATTTATTTATCAATTGTTTTTGAGTACTTGCCACGTGCCAGACACTATTTTAAGCTAGTCAAACTGAATTCTAGGAAAGAGCAAGTCAGGCAAAAGAAAAACCAAGTATAAAGGTCCTGAGGTGACTACAAATTTATCAGAGGGTTTGGAGAACAGTAAGGAGCCCATGGGGATGGAGCATAATTAACGGAAAAGCTGGTATTAGGTGAGATTGAAGAAATAGACATGTGGCCACATAAAGAAGTTTCTATTTTATTCTAAACATGAGGGCAAGAGTTTGGAGGAGAATCAGATGGTCAATTTTCCATTTTCTAAAGCTTAACCTGGCTACTCTAGAGAGAAAGAACTATAAGACGACAAGAGTAGAAGGCGGCAGACTAATGAGTAGACCATTGCAGTCATCCAGGAAAAGGATGGCAATGATTTGGATTAAGGAGCTAGCAGTGCAAATTGTGAAAAATAGTTGGATTCAGGGAAATAGCTATAGGGAGAAATAACAGGAATTTCTGATTTATTAGATTTAGGAGCTGAAGGAAAGGGAGAAATCAAAATTGACTCATATTTTGGGCCTGAGGTAGGAAACAATTGAGATAGGAAAATTTGGCAGGATAACCAGGTTTGGAGAGTGGGGAGTCAAGAGTTTCTTTCTAAATCTGTCACATTTGAAATGTGCAAGCAATGAGGTCAGGTAAACTACTATAAATGCATATCTATAGCTCAGGGGAGGGATTGAGACTGGAAATATAAATTTGGCAGCATTCTCAAGAATAGTTTCAGGGAAATAGGAGGAAAAAAGCCAAGTTGGAATGACTAGAAGAGAGAATGGGAAATTTAGGTTTTAGAAAATAATATGAGATGATATCTTAATGACCTCAAGGAACAGAAAGATGTCTTATAGAGGATGAAAAATAGATTTTAGTACCACAATGAAAAGGGACTTAAAGGAAAAATGCTAAATTTGATTTTATTAAAATTAGAAACTTTTTGTTATTCAAAAAAACACTATTATAGGATAAGAAGGCCAAGTGAATGAAGATATTATATTGCAATTGTAGGAGAGGCAAAATTTTACTCTTACCCTCTTAAGGTTTTTTCCGTCTAGGCCTGAGAATTAAAGTAACATGAGATAGATCAATAGGAGACGAGCACACAAGTTTACTGAATACTAGTTTTATGTGGCACAAGAGCCTTCATAAAGACATGAAGACCTAAAGATTCAGAGTTAAACACTTACATACGGAATTGGACAATGTTGTGAAACTTTGTAAGAACTTAGTAAGTTGTGAAAAAGTAATTAAATTATAAGGGGAGACCGGAAGATAAGAGTTATTTTAACAAGGTCTGTACAGAATTCTCTTGGTCTCAACTGCCACCCTTGATGACAAGAATGTTTCTTTCCTTTGGAATAGGGAGCACGTCTTTCCCGTGGGAATGCCATCAGCACAAAGGTCAGAGTGATCCTCTTGCACCTGCTGTTTTTCTAGTGGCCCTAACTCAAAACAGTATTCTAATATGCCAGAGTGGTATATGTTTAATTCTTTCACATTACACAGAATTAATAAATAGCGTGTATCTAGAATGTATAAAGTATGACTACAATCAATAAAAAAGACCAGTAACATAATAGAAAAATTGGCAAACTATTGGAATAAACACTTCAGAAAAATACAAAAAAGCCAAATGACCAGTAAATGTAAGAAAAGAGGTTCAACCTTATTAGAAATAAGGAAAATGAAAATTAAAGCCATTATAGTGTACCACCACTACACACTTACTAGAATGGGTAAAAATTTAAAATCTGGCAATTTCAAAACCTAGCAAGAATGGGGGAGTGTAAACTGCTCTAATAAAATTGGAAATTTTTAACGTTATCTAATAGAGCATATCAGATGCATATCCTATGACCTAGCAATTCCAGTCCAAAGTGAATACTCTAGTATGTACATACACAGGAATATTCAGAGAAGCATTATTTGTAATAGCCAAACAGTGGAAATAACCAAATGCTAATCAACAGTAGAATAGATAAGTAAATTTTGTTATATTCATACAATAGAATATACAACATAGCAACAAAAATGAATAAATTACAGCAACCGTTTATGCTCTATAATGAATAAAATTTTACACCTAAAAATTCTGTGTTAACGTTTAAGATGAAACTTAAAAGTGCAAAATTAAATAAAAGAAGCCACTCACAAAAGAAAACATTTCAGTATTATTTATTTATTTCAGAGGCAGGCTCTTGCTCTATCACCCAAGCTAGAGTACAGTGGCGTGATCATAGCTCATTGCAGCCTCGAACTCCTGGGCTCAAGCGATCCTCCCACCTCAGCCTCCCAAGTAGCTAGGACTATAGGTGCGTGCCGTCATGCCCATCTAATTTTCCTTATTTTTTGTAGGGACAGCGTCTCGCCATGTTGCCCAGGTTGGTCTTGAACTCCTGGCCTCAAGTGATTCTCTCATCCTGCCCTCCCAAAGTGCTGGGATTACAGGCACAAGCCACTGCAGCAAGCTTCTATTTAAAAACTACATCATTTAGAAATTCATTTTTACTCATGATAAACTATAAAGAAAAGCAAGAAATGTATTACCAAAAAATACAGGACAACGATTACCTTTAGGAAAGTCGGGGGCGGGGGGAGAATTGTAATTGGGAAGGGAAAGGCAGAGAGCTGCCAGTTAGTTAGCAAAGTTCTATGGATATTTGCTTTGCCATATGTCATTAAGTTGTACACTTATGCTTTGTGTACTTTGCTGATGTGTATTTCCCACATGTGTGATGTAGAACATCTGGGGATGTCCCGGGCTTGGTGAAGGGAAGCATTCAATAATTCTCAGGTCATTCAGGAAAGAATCCTCGAAGGAAATACAGGAAACTCTTTTGTAAAATATTCATCATGATGGATAGCAGGAAAAGCATTTAATTATTGTTCATGACCCACATTAAACTTTTAACGTGTTTCCATCTGGATTTTTATAGCTCTAGCAGGATTGCCTACTCATGTTAACATTGCTATTATATTTAAATATTTCTAGTGTGAATGTTTCTATTCAAATTTCAGGTTATAGTTCTGCCACAATTATGAAGTTTTCTAAAGTAAAAGTTTCAGAGGATAAAATAAAAAGATGCCTACATTTTTAATCCCATTTTGTAACAAGAGACAAGCTTAAATGACTCAGATTGTTAAATAATTTAATTTGCAAGAATAAAATTAAAATTTTTAATTAATAAAAGATTGGAGTTTGTTGGTAAATAGAATACTTGTAACATTCTTTAGAAAAGGACTTAGGGAATCAATATTTCCAAGTTGTCTTTCCTGGTAACTTCCTGCCTTTCTGTTTTCAGTCCCTCTTTACAAAAGATCATGAAATTAGGATTAGCATTTTATAGACTTTATATTTGCAACATTTTCATAGATAAAGTCCTAAAGTGAACTTCCTTTAATATTTTAAGCATGTCCATTTTACGACAGTAGCAATGATTTTCCTGTTTTTGTTGCAGTAGTCAGGGAAAACGGTCAGGTTTGCTACCAGCTGTTTCTTTACTTGATTTGCAACAGGAAAAGAAACTATCAAATTTAGTGGCCCTGATAGAAAAGAAAAGTAAGATTATCCTGAGTAGGAGAAACAACCTGGGTAGAAAAGTATATGGGAGGCGGTGACTGACATTTGACTGAAATGAGGGTTTATAGGATACTTACAGAAAAGTGATTTTTTAATACCTGAAAAAAGTAGGGTTCTTAATATAAAGAGCCATGAATATCAAGATAAATAATTTTGAATATATTCTGTAGGCACTGGGAATACTGACGTTCTAAAAGAGATCAATCAGCCTGATGTCCAGAATCAAGTCAATATGACTCTGGACTTTTCCAAACTGTGGTAACAGCCTGCTCTTCTCTTAAATTGAAGAACAGCTGATTTTATTTGTGTTTTCTAATTTTTCTCCCCTTTGTATTTTTACTTGTATAATTCTCTCTATTAAAAACAAACCCTCCTCAAAAGGGTGGATTCGTTTTAGGCAAAACATCTCTAAAGACAAATAAAATATTTTGTATGTGCCTAAAAAAAAAAAAAATTAGTGGCCATGTCTATGACTTTAGAATACTGAAAGATAAATTCACTAAATCTTTGGGGTATTAGTAGATATGTAGGTGTTTGGACTCATAGAGAAAAAAATCAGAATTTTGCCTAAATTTGTTGTTTTCATCTAGTTTTCTAGAGTGCCATGCACACATATTCTTAAAAAGTGGGTTTTATTGCAAGCATCCTCACTAAGAAAAACTTTAGCTTTAGGCCAGAGCCTGACAAATACACTTTTATGACAAAATTCAAAGATAAATTTGATAAATATTCGTGGTAGCTATTAGTTTAACTATTATGTATCAGTTAGACAATATTTTCACATTATCATTTGATTTGTTTGAATATAGGCATTTTTAGAAAAAGAAGAGATAAAAAAACAAACTCATAATATGGTGTACTGGTCACACTTAGTTGAAGAAGTAGTTATTTCCATTAAAAGGTTATTCAAACTTTATGCTAAAGATCAGAGAAATGTAACCAAGCTCACATGGTAGGGAATGGCAGAAGGCAGCTCAGTTCTTGGCTGTCTGACTCAGTCAAAAGCCCTTTTCATCAGTGCCCGCCACCTCCCGCCCCCTGTGGACACTATCCTTCCACGCACAGTGGTCTGCTGAAGGGCCGTGTGGGCCTCAGGTAGTGTTTCCATGTCCTCATCTGAAAAGCTTCAGCAAAAATTTTCCCTAATTCATAGGGTTTTACTTCAGGTAAAATGAAGAAATGTGAGCATTTTAATAAATTGAACAAAGTGAAAATACAAAACTTTGTGATTAAGAAAAAAGAAAAAAATAAAAATTTAAGCGGGTAGAAATTTTTCCTTTGAAGGTATCGGTAATTTATTTCACAGATAATATACATTCTAAAAACCTACTTTACATTATTCCTTAATTTTAATGATAATTAGCATGACGTCTTTTTCTAAAGATCTAAATCATATGCAAAAAGAGATGTCACTCTTTAGCAAAAAGTGCAAGATCCTCTCATGTTGGGAGTTTCCAATCCTATTAGGTGAAGGATTTCAGTTACCTCCAGTCTGGCTGGGTAGTTATATAAAGGCCATCTCTTTTTAGAGCGGATTGTGTTGAGCTCCTTTTCATAATTTGTGCCAAAACAAATCCTGATCAGGAAAAATTAAAGTGGGAAAGCTTCAAAGTTTATGTTATCTTGTTACCACTATTTCCATTTTCTCACTAAATGAGGTTAACATTAAACTTTTATTGTTAAACACACAGATATAGCAAAGTGCTTTTCTTAAGTTAGTGGAAAAAAATAAGTTCTCAGAAAAATGCCTTGTGGATCTCTTTCTTTTGTAAGAATGAAACATACCTATAATATTAAGAAGTTAGATTTGTTACATGATTACAGAACTCATTTAGGTAGAATTCATTAAGCAGACAATTTCTCTGAGTACTAACAATATATCAAAAGTGTGATAATTAACATTTTTCAGGCCTACCCTGCTAATAAAGTCTAGACTATCCAAAACTTCTTTTATTCTATCTGTTAAAACTTGCTCCAGATAAAGCAGTTTTATAAGGACATCTATTTTTTTTTTTTTACTGGTGGAGGTTTGTTAGAATACTCCCACATAAGCTGATTTTCTGGCTTACTCCAGGGTGGACTTTTTTTTAGTCTTTTGGCCAATTTTGAAGTTCTGCTTTAGCTAATAACATCTATTTTAATTTAGAACTTACAAGTTTCCTTGTTAACTGTTCTACTTCATTGGGGGTATTTGTCTCTGCGAAATATAAATCACAGGAACTAAAATTCCTTTCTTCCTCAGGATTTTTGGGAGAATAATGTGGCCGTGGACTAAGCAAAGGTGGCTGACGGCTGATGTTCCTTACAGTTGCAACCTACGCACTGCTCAAGTATCTGAGCACGTCAGCCAGGCTGGTTCCCACATCAGGTGGCCCAGATTTGGTTTTTGGACAGTAAAGAACTGTTGGTTTAATCATTTTCAATCAGCTGCTTTGCCAGTGTGTTCATACACACACACACACACACACACACACACACACACACACACACACAAGGTGTATCTGCTTAACAGTGCTGACTGTGCAACTCCCGAGATGACTTTCCCGAGCCATGATTAGCCGTTCCTTCTACCTTGAGAGACCAATTGTTCAGGTGTTGAACATACCATGTATGCCTTATATGCTAAGGAATAAAGTACAAAACTATGTGAGAAAAATTCTCATTAGCAAAGAATAAATAAAATTTCATATACAAAAAAAATATTTTCTTGTAGATAAAGTACCTAATCATTGAAAGTATCAGCTGAAATATAAGAGTAATGATAATGATAGTTATAAAAGTTGACATTTACGAAGCGTTTGCTAACTGCCAGGCCCTCCATGTAATAAGTCTAGGAGAGGTATTAGTATTATTACTACTATTTTTAAAAGGAAGAACCTGAGGTTCAGAGAAGTTAAGTAAGATGTCTAAGATCACAGAGCTGGTAAGTTGCCAAGTTAGGATCTGAAAGCAGGTTCTCAGACTCTAAAGCCCATGTACTTATCCTTTAGAAACTAATTTTTCACATTATTTGACTCTTTCACATATAAATACTATTTTTATCTTCCAGATTCTGAATTTTCAACCTAAGAATAAGACTAAGTACAATTTCCTCCACATTATAGTGATAGTCATGCTCTCACTAGTGGCCTCTACGTGATGAGACTTATCACGTTCTGATGACCTAGATTTTCAAGAGCCATTATGTATTTGCATCCTTTACTACCAACAAATAAACACTGGCTCTAATTCAAGTTGGAACCTTCAGAATCATGACACTCGGAGGGTTGCTGAGTTTCTCTATGCTCTTCCCCTTCCGCTGCCTAGACCTTTTTCTCACTCCTAGTGAGATGATATACCATATATGCCTCCTTTTTGTACAGTTCTGCTTCCAGCTGTAGGCACCACATGGAATCCGGCCTATTTTCCTTTCTTTCCTAGGCTTAAATATGCCCACAGCTTGTGCCCATGAAAATCATTTATATAAGCCTCACTGCTGTGACCAGCTATTTTCAACATCCAAGCCACAAATGCTATCTCTGGAGGTTTTCTAAGCTTCCAATCCTCAAGAATGTTGGAGATGTCTGTGCAGGGGCAGAACGATTGGCTTCTCCCAAAATCTATGCCACATTTTCTCATAATAAATAATTTTGATAGGATCCAAAGTCTCAAGAAAGATCTCTTGAACATTTCATTCAGCTTTTACTAATCACTCCTTCCTTAAAATCTCACCAAACCCCTCGTTATAATAAAATGTTCTTCTGTCTTAGGCCTTGACTTCTCTACCACTAGAGCTAACACTTAGTCCCGGGGGTCTGATGCATCCCCTGTGCTTCCTCTAGCCACTGCCTCCAATAAGACTCCCTCCTTCTTTCCAGAAAAGGAAACTAAAGCTTCCATACATATCAATACAGTAACAACAGATGCTGAGGTGGAGATACGACGAAAGTACCAGGGTAGTGTAAAAGCTTCTGGGCTCACGTGAGTCAGCCAAAAGTAGGGTTCTATTGTAGTTTTTAAATTACTATTTTTTTTTTTCTGCACACATTGGTAACTGAATACTATCTGCAACTCCTAAACCTCCCTTCTAGCTCTAATGCTGTCCTAACTCAATGCCACTAATACTCACTCATTCTCATCATGGACCACCTGATATTCATGGTGTAATTTCACTGACATTTTGTTGTCCTGAACAGGCTTAGGATGCAACTCTGTTTCTTTTTAACCTCAAAGACATCACTTTCTCTATACTTTTGAGAGTCAGAGCAATTTAATGGGAAAGATATAAATTTGAATGAACTGTCAAAATTATAAGCAATAAAAATAGGATCATAAAAAATCGACACTAGATACAAAGACAATGTTTATACCACTTACTTGGTCAAATTAGGAAAAAAAAGATCTTAAAATTATTCTACAGATGGCATAGTCTATCTAATTATATTGTTTTAGTGAAAAAAAAAATCCCCATTTGGTTTGTAGCACTTATCAGAACAAGAAGACTTTTCTCCTTGTTAAATTCTGAAGCTTTTTATAATCTCTTCTCTAAGACTTTTCTGTGTAGAAGACTTGTCAAACTTGTTATATCTAAATGGTCAGTAACTTCATTGTTTTCTAAACTTTGTTCAGGAAACAGTGATTGCAGCATGAAATGTCCTTGACTTCATGGTAAAAAAATTACCCATGGCTTGAGAATAAAATGAACACTTCCCTTTCTTCTTTACCTATTCTAGATGCCCAGAAGTAAGTGTGACGTTCCATTTTTTGTAATTTTATATAAGCTGGGGGGTAAATGTTAGTGCAAAGACATTATAATTGCAGGGTTCTCATCAGTGGCAAACATTAAATAAACTAAAACCTAAGAATAACTCTCACATGAGAAAGACTCCTCTAATTAGAAGGATTTCTTTGCCTCCTCCCAAAAAAGAGAGATTTTTATTATACTCCTCTAAAGTATGTTCTTAAATTTTAAAAGTAAAATTTAAAAGATTTTAAATAATAATTTTAAAGTAGAGCAAATAATAATTTTAAAGTAGAGCAAATAAAAAGGCTTGTAAAAGAGTCAAAGAAAATGCATGAGTAAGAACTAGAGGGTCCATAATCTAATATAAGAGAATATTCTTCATGATAATGTTTGCCTAAGAAGCAGACTTGAAATTATCCATCAATTAAAAGAAAAGATTTACTCTTATGTGAACATATAGTATTTTAAATTACTTAAGTACATATTGAAAAGTTCCATAGAACCCCACATTTTGACATACTGCATTTTAATTATCTAGATAAGGTTTTAACATTTACAAAAGCAAGAAATGTGTGTATGTGTGTGTGTGTGTGTGTGTGTGTTTATAGATTAGGTTTCTTCTGGAACTCAATAATTTTGAATGACATGATTCTTGGGACCAAGAAAACACAAAAATATATAGCAATATAACCTTATGACCAGTTTATGTCACAACTTTCCCATGAAATTTACACAATCACACAACATATGTACACAATCTTTTCACAAAATCCTTATGCAGATTTAACATTTCAATAAATTAAAATGTAGCTGACTTTCATCTTGAATTCCTATCATGATGCATGACACATAATAGATATCCAATGAATGTCAAATGAACAAATGAATGTTTTCCTAAAAAGTCAATAGCACTAAAAGGAAATTCTAATTTATTTTTACTTTGGATGGAAATTGTAGCCACAGGAAATTTTATCTTATGTCCAACCATTTTTTTATTATGGGTTCTGAAACCAAAATACATTTGGAAACAAATCT
>NW_012147842.1:576691-577076 GCF_000956105.1 Propithecus coquereli
TCTGTATAAAAGCTCAGTTTCCAATAATTAGAAAAGCCAGGTTCTTTTGGCTAAAAATAAACAGGTGAACTTTTCTTTTAAGATATTGATTCTGCCACATGCTTAAAGAGTATTTGAATTTTTTTTTACATTTCTGCTATAACAAGCCTTACTCAATGACAGTAAAGTTAGAATGCTATAACTACAACATGACATGAGGGGAAGAGTCACAGGATCTAATGTAACTACCAGAAGGGAAAGACACAACAGCTAACATTTCAAAATGTTATTCTGAACACTTGGTTTGCTTTCTGAAAGAAAAGCAAAACTCACAAAACAGATCAACATGCTGTTGTCTCTAATATTTTACCTTTAGACAACTTTTACAAAAAAATATAAATTATCA
>NW_012147842.1:577547-581673 GCF_000956105.1 Propithecus coquereli
CTAGGCCTTAGAGAATCTGGATACTTCTGATTTCTCTTGCCTCATCTCCCCTCAACATCCTCCACAACCAACACCCACTACACCCACACACACACACAAACACACACACACATACACACTCGCACATCAACTCCTGCACTATCTACACCTTGATGGAATTACCTTGGGGTAACTGTCAATCACCCCAAATTGCAATGCTCTCTCTTGCTTTTTACCAGTCTGATTCATGACCTTCACCTGTCTAAGTATTATATTCGCATGCATTGTTCAGGTCTTGGGTCAGAAATATGCTCTGAGTACACTTCCCTGACTCCCTTCCACAACGGGGGGATTAGATTTCACTTCTATGTTCAGGTAGTGCTGCATATATGCTCCATCTAGTGTTTATTTTGATACGTTTTAATTTTCAGTTTGTTTTACTGCCTTCATCATGAGATTGTTAAGCACTTTAGAGGATTATTTCTAATTTGATAATTAGAAAATTAGTGCCAACAACATAGCAGGTGTGCAATACATATTTTTTGATCAATGAAGGAAGAAGTTATCCTATATACAGATCTTTGACCTCCAAAGAACATTCTAGGACAATAATTCAGGAAACTTCTCATCTGGGCCCTGGTCTAATATACTCCAAGCCCTGTGTACATATTGTTGCAAGATCTCATGAGTTTATTAGAGTTTATGAGCTTCAGATGATAAAGCAGTATGTTTCTCCACATGGAAAAAGCAGGATTGAGCTAATCTCAAAGGATATATAGGATTTACATAGACAAATGAGAATAAAAAGAATATACTAGATATTTTTGAATACACAGGCAAAAGCATAGTGTCTGAGATGCTCAAATAAGTACAATTTATGTAGAAATTTTTAAAGAATGAAGACAGATGTGATCAGGGTCCTGTTAATAACTGGTACAAGTACTGCCATTATGATTCTTTTTATCCTAATACAAACAATGACTTCTCTGATTATCTTTCCCTGTACATGTTTCGGGAAAAAGGGGGGTAGCATAGGTTGGATAATGATTGTACTTGATCATATGATGAGACTGAGTCTCTTTAACAAGAACTGTTACCTAAGGAAGCTTTCTCTCCCAGCATAATAACTAGATTTTTCTTTCTGTATTCTCTGGCTTCAGGCAAATTCTTTCTCCTCCAGGTGGCTAAAGTTTAAGGTGTATCCTATCTAGTCTCCACACCAATATCAAAATTGGCTGGTAAAAACCAGAATGCTATCCAAAACTTTGGAAACTTGCTGGTTAAACCCATTTTTTAATAAAAAGTCAACACCTTGTAGGTTTCAGGGAGTGGCACTAAAAATTTTAGGGAGGAATTCATGAAAGGATGATGCATGGTTGAGGGAGTCAGGAGAGTTATGAGTTGGAAAGCATTCAGACCATAATGGAGGGTTAGAGCTTGGAGAGCCATTACTTTGAGGGTTTTCATTGAAGAGGAACAAAAAAGAAAATTGCCACTTTGGAAGTGGATTCTGGGGAGTGAGAAATGCAGCCATTTGTCTCCAAATCCACAACAATGTGAAACTGAGTAAAGACTCATTGTCCTTCTCAAATCAAGTGGCTCTACATCTTCCACAGTCACAACGACGGAGTTTTAAATTTTGCCTCCCCTTGAGTCATATGATTAGTTATTATTTGTGGAGTGGCACATATACAGCTCATGTTTTACTAATGTAAAATTAATAAATGTTCGGAAAGCACTTTGAAGATGAAAAGTTGTGTAAGTGCTAAGTATTATCATTATACCATTGTCATAAAACACATAAAAGTCGCAGAATCTTGTAAGCTAAAGAGGTGGAGAATGACTGTGCTGTCCAGCACTCGAGGAGAAGATGGCCAAGGGACAGCCTCAGCGGAGACAAGACACATGGACACCTCTGCGGAACAGGTAGGCTTAATGGGGCTGGGCAGCAGGAAGGCTTGCTATTGCTCCTCATGTAAGTTTCCTGAAGGGACCAAATTAATTAAAGTAGCAATTTGTATTTTGAAGTTTTAAAAAATGAGTTGCTCCCTTAACCTTTTTGTGGAAATAGGAGTAATGTAAATCCTAAATAAGAGAAAAACAAATGTAAAAGTAAGATGGATAAATTTTAATCATTAGAATCTGTTTTGCTGATTAATTTTTCTGTGAGAAAACTTTCAATCATCATTAGTATGCATATGATTGCCGAAACTTGAAGCTGTTTGGGGGATTTTATTTTTAAAAAAATAATTTTACTATGAAAATTCAAAGAACACAAGAAAGTTATATCTATTTCTAAGGATGTATGTTGATGTAGAGATATTAATATTTATGTTTGCACTATGCTATTTTACCTATAGGAAGTGTAGACTAAAGTTTAGGTGTTCATTTTTAATTACTGGAACACTACAATGCTTTACTGCTATACATTTTTACTGGTGTGATTTAACATTTTAGTTGAAAACACGAACAGCAAGAAGAGAGGATTTTATTCCTTCATATTAACAGTTCGATAGCAATTGGCCTGAAAGTCAAGCAAATGTGCTAACTGGTTCCATGGCACACACAGATGAACAAATAATTTTTACACTTTGATTCTTAAGCTAATCAAATTAACATAAAGATAAATGTTCATGTACACACTACGTTCTTTCCTGGCCCTCCAACAAAATGCATGCCTTGATAAACCTAGTGAGACTGACTCATTTTTAATAAAATTTTTAGATAACTTTTTAGTTGATATTATGCCATCATCTAGATTCTGGGTTAACAGCATAATCTTGGGCATAGTGCAACTTCCAGATAAACAGTTTTTAATCAGTCACTTTACACATTCACATTAATATTTAGTTTAATTAGCTGTAAAGGAAACCCTGAAATCTTTTCCATCAAATTAAATTGCTATGAATCCTTTTGGTTTAATTAACAAAACTAGTGACAATGTTTCATCTCAGCTTCTAAGTAATGTGTTCTATATCCTTCATGTCAACTTGCTCAGCTCCCTAGGCTCCATAAAACGTGTAGAGAAAAAATGTGTAGACAGACCCTGATTTTATCCTTTCAAGGAATTAATAATTTTTTTTAAGTACAAGTCACCAGCAAACCACCATTTCTGAAATCCCAAAATTATCTTTGATATCATTAGAACCTTATTATTATTACATCTGAATGGCTTCAGGATACACTTGGTGAATAAGTAAAACACATAGGGAATATTAAGGCATGTTGCTAAAACCAACGCAGATTTTCTATCCCTCAATTTAACTCCCACCCAAGACCCAAGTACTGTCAAATGATAAGTAGTCCGTTTTTTAACCAACATTCTACATAATAATAACACTTTGGGAAAATGGAATTCATATGTCTGACATTGTTTTTAGAGAATAAAGAAAAAAATCTGGATGTTGACAAAGTTTAATTTTCCTTTTGAATTTGAGAATACACATACACACACACACAAACACACACTGTATAACTCTTTCCAAATCAATAAAATCTCTTGCAAATAGGAAGAACATCTGAATCTCAGAAAATTCAAAAGAGAATGGCAGAAATAAACAGTTCATCTGCCTTTAAAATTAATTTGTATTCATTAACCATCATTTCACATTTGTGAGTCAAGACAGATAGGTCACCTTAGTGATCTTAGATTTTGGCTGTAAGATAAGTGAGAGTTGCAAGTTAAAGTGGCCTATATGATTTAATTTTCTTTCTGGAGATCAGGAAAAGAAAATCCAAACTTCTACCTTAATCCAAACTCTAACCCTAACCCTAAATATACTGATAATGACCAGAAGAGAAATCTCCACCTTGAATGCTAATCTTGTCTGGATTTGAAGCATCCTAAAGAGAAAATATTGTCCTATAGTTTCCCCTCTTTAAAATTAGGAAACTGGAATGAGTGATTTACAAAGTCTCTTCCAGTTCCCTCACTCTAGGAAATTTATGTTAAAGGAAAGTTTGAAGCCAAACACTGCTCCCTATTAAACAAATTCTTGCTTACAAGAATCACTATTATATCACCTTATAGATAACTAAAAAGGAGAAACAATAAATGAAGGGCATTTGTGTATCTACAGATTTAATTATGGGAAAATTATCATTATTCAATTTTTTGATCTACAAAAGTGGCAATTTTTTTTTTTTT
>NW_012147842.1:585103-586646 GCF_000956105.1 Propithecus coquereli
ATTTGAAAGTCTATGTTTTTTCTCTATACAATGTTTTCTTCTCATAAAATCCTCCCTAAAAAGTCGGGCATTCCCTAATATTGAGGGGTGAAAGAAAAAAGAACAGTCAGTACATATTTTTCTATATAGATTTTGCATAAAATAGAAAAAATTATGGTATCATTGAATTTAATTTTTTTAAAAAAATAGCTGTTTGTGCCATGTTCTCTGTGTCCTGTTCTTATTACTTTCTTTACTCTTTCCTAACCTTTTCAAGGAGGACATTTTTATACAAAAAAAATTTTCCTGCATTCCCACAAGAGAATACTTTGTTAAAAAAGAAAATATGTAAAGATAAATAAGCACTGTAAATTTAGTAATGTTTTCAAATAGCATATATTAAATAAACTATATCTGCCTATGCTTGAAAATCAATACTACATTATGTACAAGAATCATTGTTTATTAAATCTATAAGAATAATGCTTGGTGGGCATATAAATATTTTTCCCTGGAATGACTTTCTGTTGCCACCATGCTCCCATCCTGTGTAATTCATGGTTCACAGGTTGGGAACCACTGCTTGGAAACATAGTAGTATTTCCTTTTTTTTTTTTTTTTAATCTTATTTCAGAATATTACAGGGGTGCAGAAAATCACATTTAGAAAAGAATCTGTATAGCTAAATGAACATCAATTTCAATTTGTAAGGGGGAAAAGAACCGATATAGAGAGAAATAGGGTTGTGCACAGTGGAGTAAAGAGTCAATTCCCCCGAAACTGTTTATTTTACAACTGTCTCTGTTTCATCTTCCATATTCACCCTTCCTTAGACACAGACTGATCATGTGAACGTGATCATGAGGTAGATTGTAATGCCAGCTGTTACCAAGTGTCATAGTCATAACATATGTCTTAAGATTTTGAATAAGAGGTACTCACTCAAGAGATAAAATGGATGATGTTTCCCTCGTCACATCGAGCTGACAGATAGGCTCTAAAAAAATAGACCAGTATAACCCTAAAGAAGACTCTTATAGATTAGGGAACGTAGTGGACTAGAGTCTGAATTACCCTTATATCTAAAGGGCAAGAGGCTTGCTTGTTCAGCAGAGTGAAGAGGAGGTGGTACTCTTGGGCAGTTTGAACAACCAAGGTCTTTTACACCAATAATACCTAAGTGTTTCCTATGGAAGAGACATAAACCACTCAGAAAAAAAACCCCATCATTTTAGATGTTGTCGAAAAGCCATCTGGAGGGGTGATCAGATTTCAGGTTAAAGAAATGGGAGATATCTCCAGCTGCCTAAATGCTGGGGAAGAAGTAAACTCAAGCTGGAATAGAGATATGTGAAAGCATTTGGAATATAGATACACCAAGCATTTGTCCACACAATGGAACTGTAGTTGAGACATCTTTAACATTGAAGAGAAAAAGAAATTCAAAGTTCAGGCTGGACGCGGTGGCTCATGCCTGTAATCCTAGGACTCTGGAAGCCTGAGGCGGGTGGATCACTCAAGGTCAGGAATTAAAGACCAGCCTGAGCAAGAGCGAGACCCCGTC
>NW_012147842.1:586696-589809 GCF_000956105.1 Propithecus coquereli
CAGCCTCCCGGGTAGCTGGGACTACAGGCATGCGCCACCATGCCTGGCTAATTTTTTCTATATAGTTTTAGTTGTCCGATTAATTTCCTTCTATTTTTAGTAGAGACGGGGGTCTCGCTCTTGCTCAGGCTGGTCTCGAACTCCTGAGCTCAAATAATCCGCCCGCCTCAGCCTCCCAGAGTGCTAGGATCACAGGCGTGAGCCACTGCGCCCAACCAAAAGCAGCAATTTTTAAATGGTTCGATCTACTAGAAAGACACAGTTGAGAAGAATAGAGAAATATACCCCAGGCATTTGCCACATCAACTTTCACACTCATTTATCACATTTTCATTGGGGCTTATTCTGTGGCAAGCTGTGTTGAGTAAAATATGCAAACATACAGCTGTGTGTATGGAGGAAGAGGCCTTAGGATACATACTCACCTCTAGGAAATTAATTTACTAGGGTTTAACATATCATTTAGTCAATTCTTTTTCCAAAAATTTTAAACGCTATTCTAGACTCAATAAGAAAGTTGATGCGAATGAAAAAGTGTTTTCCTCTAAGCCTTTACATAGATTTCTTTTATGTTTTTCTTCAATGGACCAAAAATTTCATGGGTATTATCTATCCATAGAAATATTGAGATATTAATTTTTATGCACAATGGACAAACATAATTGAACAAAATGTAGTCACAGTGTTTTTTTTAAGTAAAATGAAATTTCCAAAAAGATTAAGACTTGGAAATTTCACCTGCATTGGAGATCAGTTAATACCATCTGTTCAGAATATATCATCTATTCAAGGAGTGACTGTTAAAAACTAAAAAGTAAATTTCCTGATAGATATTTGATTTTGTTTGCAAATAAGAAACAAAAGTAATTAGATATTAATATATATTTTAAAAATTAATTAATATTTAGTGTAGTCATTTCAATATATATTGATTTTTCTTTATATGAGAAGCATCTTACACACACACACAATTTATACAAGTATATCCATTCGCTGTTCTGTGGCAAACATACCTTGCTCTTACTCTGTAAACATATATCTTGCTCTTGCTCTGAAAATATATATATGTAGAAAAATTCAACACCACCATCAACAGGATCTAATCAACATTTATAGAAAATCCCACCCAACAACAGAACACATTCTATTTAAGTACCCATGAAACATATACCAAGATAGATCATATCTGGCTACACAAAATAAACCTCAACAAACATAAAAGAATTGAAATCATATATATTATGTTCTCCAACTACAATAAAATCAAACTAGAAATCAATAAAAGAAAGAAAAGATATCTCCATTGGAATATCTCAAAACACTTAGAAACTAAACAACATATTTATAAATAATCCATGGGCCAAGGAGAAATTCTTCAAGAAAATTAAAAAAATACTTTGAACGAAATAAAAATGAAAATAAAGCATATTAAATTTGTGGGAAACAGCTAAAACAGTACTACTGTGGCATTTTATGACATTAAAAACATACATTAGAAAAGAGAAAAAAACTCAAATCAATAATCTAAGTTTCCGCTGCAAAAAACTAGGAAAAAAATAGCAAAACAAACCTAAAGCAAGCAGAAGACTGAAAATAGCAAAGATATCTAAAATTTGTTCTTTGCAGCAGTCAGGAGGATCCCATGAAGACATTAGGTCAGATCATCACAGTCCTCTGCTCAAAGCCAGCCAATGCTCCCATTTCACTCAGAGAACAAACAAATTATTACCATGGCCCACAAGGCTCTACGAGAGCTGGGCCCTGGTACCTCCCAAATTTACTGTCTTACTACTTTTCCCCTCATTGACTACTCCAGCCAAACTATTAATATCAAACATACCAAGCATGCTCTTACCTCAAGGCCTTTTTTGAGTTATTCCAGATAACTGTACATATAACCCCGTGGCCTGTCTGTACTCTGCTCAAATTTTACCTTCTCAGTAGGCTTATCCTGACCCCCCTTTATATGGCATCCTTCCCCCGCCACTACCTCACACACACATTTACATTTTTTATCTTCTTTGCCTAGCTTTACTTTTTTTTTATAACACTTAATACCTTTTTACTGGTCATGTATTTTACTTATTAATTATGTTTTTCTTTGTTATCTCCATTCAGTAAAATGTAAGCTCCACAAGGAAAGAGATCTTTGTTCTTACAACAGTGCCTAGCACGTAGTACAACATATGCAAATATTTGCTGAACGAATGAATATTATTTTAGTATTACCATTATTATTCATATGTGCTGAAAAATAAGCAAGCCAAATATTGTATTCACTAATTCTACACTTTGTTTTCCAAGCTCATCAGTACACTGAATCCATAATTAATGTAAAATAATATTTTTACATTTAATATCAAATCTACACTTATTTGTGAGAGTCCTATAGCAAGCTCATGTTGACAATTGCTTTTTTGTCCCTTCTGCTCAGAAGAACAGAGTCAAACACAAAAATGAAACTGACGAGGTGTGGAAAGATTATCCTGGGTATCTTAATGACGGTGATTGCTGCAGTAGTCATTGGACTCATGGTCTATTTTGTTGCTTATGGTAAGTACTCATTATGTCTGGCTTTCCAGTTGCATCAATTTATTGCACATAGGGGAAATTAGGAATTTTGAGGCTAGGGGAAGGAAAGAAATGTGATGGGATTATTTGGCAGAGAATTCCTTATGGTTACTAACATTACTGCAGACTTTATTCTTTTTTAAAAAGTTTTGTTGAGGTATAATTAGTATACAAAAATTTGCACACGTTTAATGTATACATTTTGAGGAGTTTTGACATATGCATACACCTGTGACTCCATCACCACAATTAAGGTACTAAATATACTAATAACCTCCAAAAATGTCCTTGCTGCAGACATGTCCATTAGCAAACTTTAGCATAAAGCAGTCTAAAACCAGAGATTTCATGTACTTTCTTTTTTCCTTCTCGGGAAAGATTTAGATAACAGAAACACATTGAGGAATAAAATAATCACAATCTCTACCTGTACTGAACTTAAAACTCTGGAGAGACAAGCACCACATGTACTCACCATCAAACTGGTATTAACTGATCAACACATAAATGCACATATAAGAATAACATCTATTGGATGTTGG
>NW_012147842.1:601524-613937 GCF_000956105.1 Propithecus coquereli
AATATTTTAAATAAATTAATAAATTAAATGAATAAACATATATCCTACCTCCAGGATATATAACTGAGGCCTTGCTTATTCTGCTCCTGAAACTAAGCAGTTCTTCAAGGAAAAGGAATGACCAATCTAAGAGAGAGGACATGGCCCAAAATAAAGATCATCTTGCAGCTTCTCAGTGTAAGATTGTAAAACACCTGCTTATAAATATGCTGCCTCAAAGAAGAGTCTTGACGATGCCTTGGACATAAGCTTCCATGATGACAGATACCACTCTAATTAACTCAAGTAATTCTGTCAACCAAACCGAATCCTGCCAAGAGAAGTCGTGGCATCGTTCATCCCCCATTTCCCCAAGCAGATTCCTGACAGGACATTTTCAGACCTAACTCTATCCGACTAAAGCTTGTGGTCTTTCCATAATATCTCATTACTATTTTCTATTTTCCACTATTTTCTAATAAATTCAAAGTCCTTGAGAGTCCTGATGTGCTTTTACTGTTATACCAAGTGTTAGCAGATAGATAATAGAGACAGAAAAATCCCCACTTTTAGCTTAGCTTTATGGTAAAAAGGAAATGACGAGATAGCAATATAACACAATAGTTAAACAATGTGCTTTGGACGCAAAATCCTTGTTCAATTCCAAATTCAATCATTTTCCTAGCTGTATGACCTTAGACAAGCCACTTAATTTCCCCCACCTCAGTTTCTTAAACTGAAAATGAGATGACAAGCACCTATACATAGGATTGTTATAGGCATTACATAAGATAAAGTGTGTCACGATCTTAGCATAAGTCCTATTATTCTGTAACTCCTAAAAAAAAAAGATAGCCTAAAAATAATTACCTAAAACAGGATCATTATTAATATTCTCAATAAAATATAAATATATAACAAAGTTAATATATAACTTTAAATCAGCTCCAAATATATCCACAGTAAGAAAATCATTAAGATCAATTCATTCCCATCAATTAGCCTATGTTTATCTCACAAATGAATATTCAAAAGCTATCTGTCTGATCAATTATTATATCATTCTTGTTGATCAACCACCAATCCTGACATCTGGCTTCAGGCTCCTTTAACAGCCCTTATTCCTAGTTTCTTTTCTTTTCTTTTTCTTTTTTAACAACCCCTTCCAAATGAGCTTATTCCTAGTTTCTAACTCACCATTAAAACAATCACCAGATATTTCTCATACTTTTTTCATTTACGTACACCAGAATGCCTGCTTTCACATATCTTTTATATATCTTTCTTTTCTATTAAATGAAATGAATGATGCTCCATGTATTATAGTTATTATCATATATACAATACTCATAAGTACAACACTGGCGATAACTGCGTGTACCAAATAAAGCTGTGAGTCATTAGACAAACTAATCTGTTAGTCACTATTACAATACCTACAGCCTATTCTTCTTCTGATTTCTGTTAAGTATTAATAATTCTTGCGATGCTTCACTCTAAAAAGAGGAAAGAATCCTAGCTCTCTGGGAGGCCGAGGCGGGCGGATTGTTTGAGCTCAGGAGTTCAAAACCAGCCTGAGCAAGAGCAAGACCCCATCTCTACTAAAAATAGAAAGAAATTAATCGGACAACTAAAAATATATAGAAAAAATTAGCCGGGCATGGTGGCGCATGCCTGTAGTCCCAGCTACTCGGGAGGCTGAGGCAGGAGGATCGCTTGAGCCCAGGAGTTTGAGGTTGCTGTGAGCTAGGATGACGCCACGGCACTCTAGCCCAGGCAACACAGTGAGACTCTGTCTCAAAAAAAAAAAAAAAAAAAAGAGGAAAGAAAATGGATAGAGATGCTGCTTTACTATGACAGTTTTTTTAACTGCAGGAGATAGGCCTATATAGGAAACATTTTCATGTTTCAGATATGTAGTTTTTCTAATGGGCAACTCAAGAAGAAATCTCTGTGTCATTCCAAAATTTTTTGCAGCTCTCCCTCAGATATGGTGCCCAATTAAGGTTAACAGAAATTCTGAAAAATTAGGATTGGAACAGTACCTTAACTGTAATAATTAGCTTTACTAATTGTTCATACTGGTCTAAGCACTTTAGGTATTAACATTTTAATTCTCACAACATGCCCATTTTTCATATGATGAGACTGAGTCAATAAGATGTTAAAATACCCAAAGTCATACTGCAAGTATGCTTCCACTCTTCTTTAGGGCTAATTAAAAAGCACACGGATATTATAAAATCTTGAGCACACCTCAAGATTACATAAATTTCACCTGGCCAAACATTCCAAAATGTTTAACTAACCAAATTCAATGTGATTTTCAGATATAAATGCATTGGGTTATAGATGCCCAAAATGATACATGATACTTGGAAGGCATTTAAGATTATCAGCACAAAGCATGCCAGCCAAGTTTATAAATCAAAGCACACTTACCAGAGTGCTCAAGAGCAGAGGGCATCTTAGGTCCACTGTTCAACCAGGGGATTTGTCAAATAAATTTTCCACTGAGCTAACCTTAACCTGCTAGAGGCTTATGCACATTTATTCATATACCTTTCTTTGGGGCAGTCCATCAAATAATAGATTATCTATAGAATCTGCCAGAATTAGAAATAATTTTTTAAATGTAATATAATGAATGAAAATATTTATGTCTTCTGGTCCACCTAATACAGGTTAGCATTGTTTCAGTTTGAGTAAAAATTATGTTAGCATTCATTCCGTTTCATGCCCCTCAAAATATATCAGAAAACAAATATGAATTCCAAGATGGTCCTAAATTCAAAAATTACTGTACTCTCTGACCCAGGGTACTTTTAAAACAAAATACTTAGCTGATATATTAAATGGAAATCACTGTGCATCAAACTTCTAGCCATGAAGGAATTAAGAAGATCCAAGGTTTATCAAAAATGCAATTAACATTACAGAGCTATTACTCTTATTCCAAGTGATATGAAGACAACTTATAAAAATTATTAATGCATTGATTTCTTTCCTACAACTGAGAAACAAGGATAGGAGAAATAAATCCTAGAAGCTCAGGATAGGGGAGTCACTGTAAAACGGCTGGAGGGACTGTAGACCCAGCTCTCACTCCATCTCTGGGAATTCCAAACTAGCAAACATGTACTACCTCCCTTGTATACACTTTTGTGTCGTTTATCATATAGAGGTAGAATTCCCTGCCTCTATAACAATATATCATCTTATAATCCTTTGTCACACATGTGACAGTATAATTTAACAATGTAACAACATTACTAATAAAAAGTATTCCTATATACTAGTGAGCTGATTTGAAAGGCGGAATTTTAAAGATTTGGATTGTTTATATAAAAATTAATCATAAAAGAATATCTTAAACCAGTGGTCCCCAATCTTTTTGGCACCAGGGACCAGTTTTATGGAAGACAATTTTTCCACGGATGGGGGTGGGGGGGGGTGGGCATGGTTTCAGGATAATTCAAGCACATTTCATTTATTACATTTGCAGCCTCTCCCCAGCTCTAGCATCACCACCTCAGCTCCACTTCAGATCATCAGGCATTAGATTCCCATAAGGAGCCGCAACCTAGATCCCTCCCATGCTGTAGTTTACAGTAGGGTCCGCGCTCCTACGGGAATCTAATGCCACTGCAGATCTGACAGGAGGCGGAGCTCGAGTACCAGTACCAGCACCAGTCCGTGGCCCCGGGATTGGGGACCATAGTCTTAAACCATACTATACCTGTTACTACACCAAAATTTGGTGTTTTAGAGGCCAGAAATTCTTGAGAAAAGTGGTTCCAATTACTTTCTGGAATTTTGTCCTCCTCTGTCATGTGATGTAGTTATTCTTGTTGATCTCTAAAACGTTTGCTTTATTCTAAAATTTTTCAAAGGAAAATCTCTTGTATTTTTTTTTTCAGTCAGATCTATTGGCTGATCTTGTTATTTTTCATGTAGTTTTTCAATATAACCATATACTTGGGATTTGATCAGATTCCTCTGTCTGTTAAAAACGTGTACGGATGTAGTGATTGATACCTTTAAGTATTTGTTAAGTATTGTAAAGACCCATTTCTTACCCCATAAAGGTGATTTTAATATCACAAATGATCATAATCTTACATTTAATAAGCCCATCCTTAAGTTCATCATTTTCAAGATCTTTCCATCAACATAATGCAGAGCTTCCTTCTACACATTTGTACAGTGGTGGCTTGGGTGGTGTTTTGTGCGTTTTTCTTCAAGGGGAAGAGGAAGGTGGGTTGAGGTGAGAAGCTGAGAGAAGAAAAAACTAGGTCCATCTGGTATTAAAGAGCAAGATTTAGAGTTGTGATATGTGTGTCATTTGAATTTCCTATCTTGTTCTTCCTTATTTCTGGAAAAAGAATTAGCTCTGAAATCCCTGCTCAAGGCCCTGTCCAATAATCCCTAAGTGAGTTCCTGAAACTTGGTATTTGGTTTTCAGGTCAAATACTAACAACCCTTTACCTACAGGGTCTTTCAAGGGACTGAACCTCTTAAAAATAGGGATTGTATGAGTATTACTGGAAAAATTTTCATAACTCCAGCTTACAGCATCTTAGAACATCCTTAGTGTAAAGTTACTATTAACTTCAAGAATGACAGGCTTTGGAATTATTTAAGGTATATGTTGATCTTTTGGGCTATTGTGAGGTTTTGGAAAATCAATACAATGTAGAAAGGGATAAAGAAATTAAGAAAATTAGAACAAAATATGAGTAGCCAGTATATGGAAAAGAGAACAACTAACTAAAAGCATCACGAGTTCAGCTATATTTTGGTTTGAAGACAGTGCCATATCAAAATGGTTCTATATTATCCATCTGTTCATACCTTTATTAAACAACTATTATAAGCTAGGTGTCTGAGTTCATACTGAAGCCTATTTTAGAAAGTAAGAGCATCATTTAGCAGACATCATTTTGGAGCATCAGTCTAATTTCTATCCCTACTTTCAGTCCATAGTATCCCCATTCTCCCACTCCCTCTTAAAGTCAAGTTTGATCCCTCCTCTCCATTATAGAATTAGTCACCGAATTTTATTAATTATTCCTTTACAGTGGTTGTGGCCTGACTTCCAAGGTAAGATTTCTGATTAAAAACAAGCATTTATCCCTTCTTCTCTCTTCAAATATCACTGAAATGACAGAATAAAAATAAGAATAAAACTAACCCAATGTGTCATACATACAATGACAGAAATGTTGCCATAAGTAGACTAAAAGAGTAAGGAGTTTCTGGAAAATAAAACTAGAGATCCAATTAAAAGTAAAATCTCAGCAGCATAGTTGCTGACAAATTCACAACCTCATGAAGGTAAATAAAATATGGCCTTCCAAAAAAGTGAGTTTTCCCAACAAAAGCTTAGGATGAACCCAAAACCAGAAACAGTAAAGATTATGAAAAACAAAAAGCCAGATATAGGTAATTAATTAATTAATGCATTTCATTATTTCCCCAGGAAATAAGATACTATAAATTAAAGACTAAATCAAGCATTCTACTAGAGGTTCAAACCAACACAATAAGAAAAATAAAAGGAAGTAATATGTGTATATTGAAAAGAATAAAGAAAAAGGTTATTATTTACAGTGTGACTATATGATCAAGATATCAAAAAAACTCTATTAAGAAATTACTAGAAGCAATAATAGAGTTTGGGAAGGTGGCCAAATATAATACCAATACATAAAAAGTAATAGCTTTCTTAATTAACAAAAGTAACAAAATATAAAAGTTTTTATTTTAAATATTACTATCTAATAGCAACAAAACTATAAAATACCAAATAAAGAAACCCAAATTGTACAAAGCCTATGTAAATAAAACTATAGAACCTTACTGAACAACATAAAAGAATAAATAAGGAGACAAAACATGTTCTTGTAAGGGAAGACATATTACTTTAATTATATCAATTCTGTTCAAATTAGTCTGTAAATTAATAAAATCCTTTAGTTTATAATGAAGGTGTTATTTCAAATTCAATAAATTGTGTTGAATCAGCTGGCTATCTGGAAAGTATAGGAAATTATACAATTTGTGCATTTGGTACAATCACTTGATAACATAAGTAGTTTGGGCAAGGTTCTTATTTTGAAGAATAGAACTGGATAAGATTATTTTTAAGGTTCTTTATAGATTGAAAGTTTCATGAATTTATTATTATTAATTCTAGGATGTTAATTTCTAACCATTCCAACCCAAAATGTGAACACCTACAGAAACTCTCCAATTCTGTCACTTACTGTGCCCTTTCTTTGCAGCTAATACTATAGCATGTTCCCTATGCCTTATCACCCCAGTTATCTCCTCAAACACAGAGACCAGTCAGTGCTGAACATATTTAAATAATATTTACAAAAAGAAGATGAAGACATAAATGGGGGAGGGTGTTAAAAAGGAGAAATTTTTTAAAATGATGAACTGCTTATAGAGAAAAAAGTAGATTTATTTACCTCATTCAGACCCACTACTTAAAAGCCATCTAAATTAATGACCTCTAAGAGAGAACTCTTCATCTTCACCCCAAAATATATTCCTTCCCCAATCTTTTCCACTTCAGTAAATGACACCAAAATTAACCCAGTTGCTTAACCTAAAAAACCAACAAAGGAATACCCCTCACAACCAACAAATCAGCACATTCTACTGATTTCACCACCAAAGTACAGCTCTTATCTATCTACTTCTGTCCTCAACTGCAGCCACTATCAACTCTTTCCCAAACGCCTACAATTACTTTCTAAGTGGTTTCTTTGTTTTCACCCTCATTGCTCTATTTTCCACACAATGGCTAAAGTGATCTTTTAAAAATGAAAATGAAATCAGATCATTCACCAGCTTAAAAACCCTCCAAAGACTTTCGATTTCACTCATATTTATGTAAAGATATAAACATTAAAAAAAACAAAAGAAGAAATATAAAATTTACATAAATGGAAGAATAAGGTGAAATCATATATTAATAAAATGGATTTTAAGCACAGAGTTTTTTTGTTTTGTTTTGTTTTTTTGCTTGCCTTTTCCTAAACCTCTACACATATATCCACACTCCATCTCCAAATAACCTATTTTAACAACACAGTATATATCTTTCTTTATTTTCCTTCTTGCTCATATTAGCATATATAGAAAACAAAAGACATAGGGATGTTTGTCAGTATTTTAGCAAAATGAGTTCGTGTACACAGTTTTACAAAACTGGTTTTTCTCAGTAATACCTCACAGAAATTCTTCCAAGTCAATGTAAAAGTCTACTGCATTCTTTTCAATGACCCCACCATATTCTTTAGTATGGATGTAGCATAATGTTTGAAATCCTCCCCCTATTGCATTTGCTTTGTTTCCAGGGTTAAACTAATATAATCAACATTGCAAAAAATACCTTCTACCTACATCCTTATATTAATATTTATTTATATTTGATAGATTTCTAGACTAAGATTTCTGAATCAAAGGAGGATTTTAATTTTAAGAAATGCTAACCAGGTTTCTTTCCAAAAGGTTGAACTATCTCACAGTTCCACAAACAGTGTGTTTCAGTATCCTGCCTCCATCCCCACCTGAAACAGATGCTATCACATTTTTCATTTTGTGGTAGTTTAATAAGTGTATGTCATTATTATTTCAATTTGAAATAATTTTTTAGATATTTATTCCATTTAGCCTTCCAGGCCACAAATTTGGATTTCAAGAACAACAACCGTCTTTTTAAATTGACCTACTGAATTTTCAAACTTGAAAATTACGTTTTTCAGTTCCTTATAGTCATTTTTGTTTTTGTTTTTTTCTGTGCCTGAGTATTCTTATGTGTGCTTTTTTGCCATAGTTCAAGGTGCTGTTTCCTCCAGCAGTTCTGTTTTGCTGAGCACCTGATCTGTTTTATTTCCCCTCTGCCTGCTGGGCTCATTATTTGCATTATCATTTTTCATGTTTTGTGTTGGATTATGGGAGCCATTGTCTTGTTATTGGAGGCAGTTGCACAAGAGGGAAGGTGAGATGTTCTCAAGCCCTATAGGATAAAGGTCAGGCAGTGGGCATTCTGCCTGTCCATGCCAAACCCCACAAGGAAGCCCTCCAGCTCTCCGTTTTCTGCCCACTCAGAAGCAAGGAGGGTTCAGCCTTCCCTGTGCAGTTCCTTACTGCCATCTGCGGAGCCACGGATACTCACTCACTTGGACCAGCGTCAGCCTTACTCCTGGGTGTCCACAAACCTGTTGGCCAAGCTCTTCCCAAGGCTTGTTGTGATTCTTTCTCTGCACAGGACTCTCAGACTGTTCTCTAGGCTCTTGCCTGGCCCATGGGAGACAAAGTTCCTCATCACCTCCCTGCTTCCTTGACTCCCATAAATCTCAATTCCACTTGGCCTAGGGAGAGGCAGATATATTGGAATTAGGAATAGAAAGAAAAAATAGGATATAGTTTAGTTATCATGTTGTCAGGATTCCTCCATTCATTACATTTAAAAATAACATCCAAATTCCTTAACACGGCCTACAAGGCCCTCTGTAATGTCTTCCCTACTTATCTGGGCAATGTCAACTTATATACTTTTTTCTTGCTCACTTTATTTGAGTCACAATGACTTTGCTTTTATCCCTCAAATATACCTATCTCATTATTACCTAGGACTCTCAAAACTGTTGTTTTTCCATCTAGAATACTCTTCTCCCCTCTATTGCTGACTTTTCATCTTCTCAATTCTCACTCAAATGTCACCTCTTCAAAGAGGCTTTATTTGATCACTCCCCTGAGTCACTCTATCTCATTATTTTACATTCTTTTTTTTTTTTTGAGACAAGGTCTCACTATGTTGCCCAGGCTGGTCTCAAACTCTTGGGCTCAAGCGATCCTCCCGCCTCAGCCTCCCCAGTAGCTGGGATTACCGGTGCAAGCCATGGCCCCCAGCTGCATTATTTTACATACTTTATATCATTTAATCTATCTAACATTATCATATTTATGTATTTATTTCTTGATCTGTTTATTATGTTTCCTCTACTGGATCACCAAGAAAGTATGACTCTATCTATGTTGTTCATAGTTTTCTTTCAATAGATATTTACTGATTAAATGAACACATTCCAATTGCTTTGGAACAGGAGAAAATATATAAATTAAATATTTTGTCGATTCCAACAATAAGCACTATTTATTTATGAGGCCTGTCTTTGCCAAAGTAAAAGCCAGGGACAGGGCAATTTGTTATTTGGTAATGTGTAAAGGTCCTACTGTGGGAAGTCATCCATTAGATTTGAGAGATCAAGGGGCAGTCAAGAAACTGATTCTTACATAAAATTTTTCTGAGAGATTTTTACTGTATCCCATGTTTAACCTGTCAGTGGCATATAATTGAAAAAGTAGGAGAAATAGATTGCAATCCAGGCACTAAAGGGCTCTGCCACAGTACAAAAAAATATTAAAAACATCTCCTTCTGGGGACATTTCTGTTAAGTTTTATGGAATTGTTATTCAATAAAAGACTAAACATGTTGGTAAACAATGTCAATTGGTCCTTTGAATTCACCTCTTCAAAATATTCTGCCCTGTCATGCTACTCCAAATGATCTGGAAAAATTTGAACACTATATATTTGATGATATCAAGGAATTATTTAATGCCTGGGATGTGGAGAGGCAAACCTGAAACAGGTTTGGCCATATATTGATAACTGGTCAAGGTGAACGATGGGTACATGATTTGTCATACTATTGTTTGGTTTTGTATATATTTGAAGTTTCCAAAACAAAAACTTTAAAAAAAAATCATAAGTCATTATCTGTTTTTCTTTTTAATAGATAAATGAAATATTTCATGGATCCAAATTGAGAAGGCAGTATGTCAAATCTCATGTTGTCCAAGTAAGGTACGTACAATAGCCTGAGAGGCACAGAGAAAAACTTTTGTCCTTTACTTCCCCATCTCATACTCAACAGAATGTTTTTTGCTTGGCACACAATGGAAGAGTTGAAATAAATTTGAATTTGGGGTTTTAAAACCCCTAGTACTTGCAATGTGAAAGAATTTAAGATCTGTTAGAAATTTATTAAACTAGAACCAAGAATTCTTCCTGATCATGCATCAGATGAAGGTTAAATGAGTTTGTTTTTTATTTGAAGGCACAAAGTTAGAGGGCAAATCTAAAATCAGGAGGTTACTTAAAACTTTTTTTGAAAGAATGAGTAAGATAAGAGAGCCATCTTCAGAATATCTGGTCTAGCATTAGCAAACTTTCCCTTGGCCCTCCGAAAGTTTGCTGAAAATCACTGACAAGATGCAGATTAATAGGACAAAAGGCAGACAAATTTATTTAACTTGTATACATGAGAACCTTTAGAATGAAGACCCAAAGATATAGGGGAAATTGTCCATTTATATGCTTAGATTCAACAAAGCATGGATAGCCGTGTAGAATTATGACTGGACAAAAAGAGTATTATCTCATGTTAATAGACTGAGTTGGGAAACCCAGCAAGGCCTGTCTGTCTAGATTCTTCTTGGCCTCTCTGAGCATGCACTCCTCCCTTCTGGGTGTGGGGCAAGGTTCTCTCCGTAATGGGGGTCTTATGACCTATAGTCAAACAAGGTAGGTCAGATAATTTCTTCATGGGCAGTTTTTACACAGAATATTTTTAAGTTTTATGGCTGGCTTTTAAGAAAAGGGGTTCTAGCTTCTATGAACCACTTTGGGGAAGAGGGATTCCAGTTTCTATGGCTAGCCTTGAGGGAGAATGGGATTGAGCGACAGGAGGCAGAAGGTCGGAGTAAACCTTTCGCTTTCGAGGCCTTCGTTTTGGGGTATTGTTTTCTGAGCCTCAATATAACCAATAGGCTAACTGTAGCTTTGAGTTGTATTTTTTACTTCTAAATTTGAAAAATGAACTAAATGTAAAAGTTGGAAAATTTCACATAAAAAACAGAATTTTCAGATTCTGTTGAAAAATCAAAATATCTGACAATGCTAGGCCCACATTCCCACGTTAGCAATAGGCAAGAACTGAGGTTGCGTATTTTGCAGGGTGCCTAACGCTCACACAGTGTATGGTATGTATTTACACCCAACCAGTTTCACTCCTTTTCTTTACCTTTCTGGCATCTATAAAAGTTAAAATTCACACCTATTGTCCAGCAGCCAAGATGTTCATATAGACATTGCTGAGGAACAGAAAATTTTAAACAGATACGACAATAGTACAAAAAAGTTCAACTGGGTAAGCAGTCTATATCAGAAAAAGATATATATACACATGCACACATATGTTTATGTAAATGTGTGTGTGTGTATGTGTGTGTTTATGTATATATATATAAAAATAGGCATGTTGGAACCCAGCCTCTGGGAGAAGGGGATTCATGGGAAGAAAAGAAAGTCAATGAGTAATGGAGGTACAAGATTTTTTTTTTTTTTTTTTTGGTTATTAGAAAACAGATACCAAACCCAGTTAGCATTAAATGTTCAATAACTATTTGCCACCTATTATGTGTCTCCATTGTGCTAGGTCATGAAAACCTAACAGGAAATAATATTCAGACTCTTCCCTTAATAATATTACAATAGAATTAATCAAATTCCATTTTTAAAATATGTATTAATTACTCATGATATGAAAGAAACTGTCCTAGGCTTTGTAGGGCATTGCAGAGTCGTACTATGAATAAAATAGTATTTCTATTCTCATGAGAAACCTACTAGATAATGAAATGAGCTACTGTTACCTGTAGCTTATGTATCTAAGAATAAGAGTCACAAAACAGATAACCTACGTACTAGAGATCTATAGTTTCTAAATCATAGCAGAACACACTACCTAGATACTAACCAAGCAAACTAACACAGACTTAACATCCCAACAGGTGGGTGTCAGCGTCTGGGTGGGAGGGAGGCTGCAGGTCTGATTTAGATGCATGTAGTTAAGGGAACCCAGGCAGGATGTTATAGCTCTGCCTGGGCAGCAAGATTCTCTGAAGTAGGTTTGTTGGTTTTGGTTTTTGTTTTTTTAAATAAGTCCAGCGAAACAGACTGTCACTCTCTTTCATGCATCGCACATGCCGTGTTGCCCTTGCAGTTCATCATCAGCATCATTAACCACTAAAATTTATGTGCAAAGTTCTGCGCTTGACGCTATACTGGAGCTAAAGAATTAACCTTCCTGGGAGCAGAATGAGTCCCCTTACCACGGTGTGAAAACCCAACCCAGGATAAGATAAACACAGCTGCACAAAACTAAATATCATATTTCAAACGATCCTTTAGTGTTGTCAGTTCTAATGAGTTTTCCTGAAAAGGAAGGGGGAGGGAAAATTTCCCTGGGAAGAAGAGACAACACTAAAAATGAGTTAACGAAACATTCACTCAGTAGAAACCATTCTTAAAAATGCAATAATTCTATATCTCTGTAGGGAACAATTAC
>NW_012147842.1:614617-616478 GCF_000956105.1 Propithecus coquereli
CCAGTATTGGTACTAAAATTCTCAGTGGCTAGAGTGAATGTGAGATATAATTAGTTTTGGTTTCTACAAGAAAAAAAAAAGAAGTCAATCCAGAGTGACACTGGATTGTTTAATAGAATGAAAATGAGATGTAAATCAGAACTGGTTTCTATTCTGAACACAGGAGGTAAAATAATAACTACAAGCACAAATAAAAAAGTTAAAATGCTTCAGAATCTACTTCTAAAACTAGAACTTGTGCTGTTCTCTAAAATCTTTTAAATATTCACCCTTCACCAGTGCCCGCCCCCCCCAGAATTTTATTTATGTTAACTCATTTAACCTAATAACAACTCTGCATGGTTTGTATATATTAGCTTTTTAGTTTACAAGTGAAGGCACTGAAGCAAAGTTGGCTTAAGTGACTTGCCAAGGTCACATATTTAGTAAATAATAAAGCTGTAATTTGAACCCAGGAAGTCTTGTCTAGATTATTGTATCAACTTGTTTAATCACCACCTTTTCCTTCTGCTCTACTATAATAAACAAGTTCTAGTGTTAGACAGAAGTAGATTCCAAAGCATTTTAACTTTTGTATAACCAAAATGAATGGGAAAAGCATATTATTCCCTTGCTTAAAAACTTCTGATAATTTCCCACAAATTCCGAACTCCTTATCATAACACAGGTGATCCTACCTGGTCTGGCCCCTGCATCTCTCTAACTTCATCTCATACACTCATCCTCACTCAGAACTTTATATCCACATGGACCTGCTATTTTTCTTACAATAAACATGCTGAAGTTGTTCCCACCACAGAGCTGTCAAAGCAAAAATTGCACCAGTTAAACAGGCAAGAAAGACTTTATTCCCAGCATCATTTATTGAATAAGGATTCTTTTCCCAGTGTGCACCATCTGGGGAACGGACACACTTGAAGCTCTGACTCAGATGGGGCAAAGGCAATATATGTAACCTAAACATTTGTGCCCCTGTAATATGCTGAAATAAAAAAAAAAAAAAGAAAAGAAAGATTTTATTCAAGGCTATGGCAATAGGGGAGAGAGGCCAGAACTAAGTCTTCTTTTTCTTTTTTTTTTGCTTTTTATAATATATATTCTTGTTTGTTTGTTTGTTTGTTTCAGAATATTATGGGTGTGCAAACATTTTGGTTACTAAGTCTTAACTCTGCTGAAACAGAGAGTAGTAGGGTTTTAAAGGCTGGAGTGAGAGGGAGAGCTTAGGCCATCTGTGAGAGCTAATTAGTTTTATTCACAGAAAAAGTAAACTTCTCTTGTCTTTACGACAGGAGGCAGTTGTACAACTTGAAGCAGGTACCAATGAAGTTAGGCTCCTACCCTCCCACAGAAATTAGGAGATAGTGGTGCTGTCTCCTTTGATGGTTACATGGCTAAGAGATGACTTTCAGGTCCTTGAGAAAGATGTTTCCTGGGTTATAAAATTGGCAAGGGGCTTTTAAAAGATTTACATACACTTCGAAGGGGCAAAGAAAGAATTTACAATGACAAATTTTTTAAACTAAATGCTCTAAGAAAAAGGAGATCAGGGCCTAGAGTCAGGCAGAAGCCTGTCTAAAGTTTAAAAAAGCTGAGGGACACATGAAGGATATCTTGGTCAGGGCCTTTGCACTTGATGTTCCTTCTTCCTGGAACATTCCTCCCCTAGATCTTAGCACAACTTACTCCTTCTTGTCAATAGGATCTCAACCCAAAGAGGCCTTCCCTGAAGTTGTGTATAATGTTCCCACCTCTATCCTTGGGTCATTGTTCTGTTATCTTCATAGCATTATCTAGAAGATTATCTTCTTTGTTTTCTTGTTTACATTGTTATCTTGGTTATCTGACTTGTTCATCCATCTCT
>NW_012147842.1:620888-621692 GCF_000956105.1 Propithecus coquereli
TACTTTAAAATTATACTGTTTAGTTTTCATTATCACTGTCTGTTTCAGATTTCCTCTTTTAAGGAAAAAGATATTCATTGAAATCAGACTTTTGGGGGAGTCTTCCTTCTTACCAGTGTATCTAAAGTTCCTGACCCTGGCAAATATTAACAATGGTCATGGACCTGCTTCACCGCTGACCCAAAAATCCCATTTAGAGAGCATCTAAGCATTTTTCCTAGTCTAAGTTTCAATAGTCAGTGAATTTTGCCTATTTCGGCCCTGGTCAAATCAATTTCTTGACTCCCTCCTAAAAGAATATTTGTCATCAGCTGTTCTAATTCCCTCATCACCCCTCTGTGCTAAGTGACTTTTATTGGTGCATCCAATTTTCTAGGCATACTTCCGCCGTAGCATTTATCACATTGATTTTAAATTATCTTCTTAGTTGTCCATCCCTTCCACAGGACTCCAAGTTCATTGAGGTCTGGGTCCATGTCTATTCTTTGGTGCCTGGCCTACAGGAGAAGACCAATACATACTTTCTGAGCTGTTTTTTAAAAATTGCTTTGTCTTATTACCCTTTGATGCAATCTCCTCGTTGGCAGGAACAGTACCATTGGTTTTTTGTCACTTCTTTTATACATGGTACATGTAAACAGAGTATCTTAGATAACATTGTTGACTACTTGAGTCAGAGGTAAATCTACAGGAATTCCAGCCTTTGAGGGTGAGTCAAGGGACTTAAAAGGAATGAAACACAAACAGCCACAGGGGTGACTCAGTCCAAAGGGATGATGGGTTAAGCCACTTCCTCATTCATAG
>NW_012147842.1:621742-629467 GCF_000956105.1 Propithecus coquereli
CTAGTGGATTTATAATACGTAGATATGTTTATATTAATAAATAGTTTTTGTGCAGCAATCTGAGATTTTCAAAATATTAATATCTCCATATCCATGATCTATAAGATACTTACAATCTATAATGTTGCTTACAAAAACACAGTAAATAATATTATCATCCCCATTTTAGAGATGAGAAAATTTGGATACAGAGATTGTAAACAACTTGCTGTAGTCAAGGAGTTGGCAAGTGGTAGAGCTAGAATACAAACCCAATTCCCCCAAATCTCTTTACACTATTCCATTATGTCCATAAAGTGCCATTTCTGCTCCCTTGGGAGGAAATAGGAGCTGAGAACTATGTTAACAAAGGATAGATGAATTCCACTAAGAGTGATGGAGGCTCAGTAACAAAAGCATAATTTATTTGTCTGTTTATGTTCTGCAGCCGAGCCCAAGGGAAAGTGATAATACACACTGTGCTGAAGTTTAAATCCTGTTTTACAAATAGTGCAGCAAAATTTGGGAATAAGATCAAAACCATTTTACAACAGAAACTAAAGGGTGAAACTGGGTCTTTATGTATAGATCCTTCCTCATTTAAATTTTCAGGTAAGCCTTCTTATGTATGGTTTTCAACTTTTGGCTTGAATATGGTGTTTCGTTATGCAAATGAAAATGACATTCCTCTCTTTAAAGATATACACAATGATAGTTTCCTTTAACCACCATTAAAGTAATCAAGGGTCCCAAATAACATTTCTTTGTAAAACAAGGCAGCCTGGAATTCTTACAGCTTATTCTGTGGGTCATGATTTCTCCCTCAGTTCTTCTGGATGTCTCAAGAATCTAGACTCCTAAATTCCAGAATTGTTGGAGCTCCTTTAACAAGTATCACACTTGCTTCTTGATACACCTTTAATTCACCTTATCTCTCTCATGCTCATGTACAATCTGACTCTTATTCTCAGTCACTTAACAATATTATGAAAAACAGCCTCTAAAAGGCGGAGGCAACTGTGCCTTCATTCCCAGGATAATGATAAAAGTACAGCCAGCAGTGTACATAGATAAACTGAGCTAACAGTTCTCTGCCATTAATACAACAAATTTGACCAAAAGCAGAAAAACATAGCACCCCCACAGGAGGGACTAAAAGGTTTGGGAGAGAAAAAAATATCCAGGTCAAGGGTTCATTTGTATGGAACATCAAAAGGATCAAAAAGCAAAACCTGAGCATGCTTCTCCTGGATTAGAAGCCATCATGTTGTTGAAATATGACTCTCCTCAGGTTATTAGATCCTCCCTCTTAGAACCTTCCTTCTCACACAGCTTGCCATGTATATGTGATGACCTTAAAACAACAGAGAAAAATAAAGCAGCTCTCCAATTTTGCAGGGAATTTGCTTCCAAAAATATATTTTTAGAAATCCGCTTGTTAAAAACATGAACTCAAATGTAAAGAAACATAGCATTATATCCCTGGTATTCCTCCAAATTTTAAGAACATTACGTAAGATCTCAGGAAAACAAACATTCAGAGGGTGTTCTCCTGACTGACGATATTTTTCAGTAGTTTTATTTATTACAATGTTATCTTACAATTTTATGAAGAGCTGTGACTGTTACGTGTGACATCTTAAGTGCTTTGGTATTGTCTTAACCTCTACCTTATTTACTTATTATAGAAACTCCCTATGCCTCCCCCTTTGCCCTCCATCAGAAGCTAGATGCCTTGCAAAACTTACTGGGGTTTCACAGGTACAGGATCAAACGCGGCAGCTGACAGGGCCAGCTCTCCAAACCACACTGCAATGAGCTGACACAAGCCTTTCCCTGAGATGAATTGCAAATCTTTATTAGTCACCTCATAAACGGGTCTGTGCTTTAGGAATCTGTGAAAAGCTTATTTAGGCAGTCAAATTTGCTGTCCATTCTGTGTACCCTCTACATTCTTTGTCTCTTATGTAGAATTTCTGAAGAAACAGAAGAATCCTACATGTTTTGAGTAAGAAAAAAAAAGTTATGATTTTGTATTTAATGATAGTTTAATTGTACAATTTCAAAAACCATGTAATTATTAATATCATGGATTTACCTATGAGTATTGCAGAAAATAAGCCCTTATATTCTATTACGATTGTAATCAGGGTCTATTAACCACTACCGAAATATGTTTATTTTTCTATATTTTTTTCAAACATAAATAGTTTCCAGAAGAAGTCCTTTTTTTAAAACTATGGGAAAGATACATTCATTGTGAGAACAAGAAACTTGAAGTATGTTCCAGCAAAAAAAAAAATTTAATTCATTAAGAATGAACAAGTAAACATTACCTGGTGATGGTTATTTTGCATCAGAAACTACTATGTACAAATTGACAAGTGAATATGAAGCTAAGAAATAATCGGAGAGGAGGGAGATAAGGAGGAAAGCTTTTTGGAGAAGATGTCTCTTAAGACAGGTCCTAAAGAAAACAATGGGCATGACCTGAAAGGAATCCATAGTCCTCCCTGCTGAATGAGACACCAGAGCTGTGCCGTTGAAGCACAGACCCTTACGAGGTGTCTAGAAGAACCAAGCTAGAAGATTTCCAATCTGAAAGTGCTAATCTTAAATATTAACTTCTTGTTCAATGTGTGTCCTTAAAAGGACCCCTTAGAAACACAAGGATGCCACATTAAAAGTGTAGCACATATGTTATCATATGCATTATCCACTATTCACTATATCAATGTAACCCCCTAAATATACTCCTTGGCATGTGTCTTGCCCTCTCTTCATCATAACAGCATTTTACACTGCTTCCAAAGCTCAAAATCAACAATGGCTTGAGTCACTGTAGAAGCACATACAATATCCAAATAAAAATGATGTTCCTGATTTTTCATATTTCTTAAAATATGCCTAAAGGTTAAAAAATTGAATAGTTCTATCTTAAAAACTACCACCTGTGTATACAACTCATTATTAACTTAATTTAATTAATTTTGTGAAGATTTAACTAATTAATTTAATAAAATCCTTAACATTATATCTTCAGAGTCAAAATGTATATAGGTTTATCAGTGTTTACCAAAGGATATGTAATGTATAACCACAGAGTCAATTCTCAGTGAAAATATCATGAATGAACGTCTGCGGTGAAAGATGATTTCTGTGTCATAAACCAATTTTATAGCTGTTATCTTGCTCAATAAGTCCATGTACATTTATAGTTCTCGAGTTTTCAGAAATCTATCACAGGAATATTTTAAAAATCTCTCATAAAACACATTACATAAGAGAATTCCTCCATATTTTTAATGTTAAAACCATGGGAAACTATCTAAAAAGTAAGATTCATCAACTAATTTAGCATGTGGCCTCATGTAAAGTAATAAATTCACCTAAGTAGAGTTAAAGCCTGTGATTTATGTAAAATTTATATTATTTCTTCTCTAAATATTTGATAGAATTCACCTGTGAAGCCACCTGAGCCTGGAGTTTTCTTTGTGGGAAAGTGTTTTTTTTTTTTAAGGAAAAAGATATTCATTGAAATCAGACTTTTGGGGGAGTCTTCCTTCTTACCAGTGTATCTAAAGTTCCTGACCCTGGCAAATATTAACAATGGTCATGGACCTGCTTCACCGCTGACCCAAAAATCCCATTTAGAGAGCATCTAAGCATTTTTCCTAGTCTAAGTTTCAATAGTCAGTGAATTTTGCCTATTTCGGCCCTGGTCAAATCAATTTCTTGACTCCCTCCTAAAAGAATATTTGTCATCAGCTGTTCTAATTCCCTCATCACCCCTCTGTGCTAAGTGACTTTTATTGGTGCATCCAATTTTCTAGGCATACTTCCGCCGTAGCATTTATCACATTGATTTTAAATTATCTTCTTAGTTGTCCATCCCTTCCACAGGAATCCAAGTTCATTGAGGTCTGGGTCCATGTCTATTCTTTGGTGCCTGGCCTACAGGAGAAGACCAATGCATACTTTCTGAGCTGTTTTTTAAAAATTGCTTTGTCTTATTACCCTTTGATGCAATCTCCTCGTTGGCAGGAACAGTACCATTGGTTTTTTGTCACTTCTTTTATACATGGTACATGTAAACAGAGTATCTTAGATAACATTGTTGACTGCTTGAGTCAGAGGTAAATCTACAGGAATTCCAGCCTTTGAGGGTGAGTCAAGGGACTTAAAAGGAATGAAACACAAACAGCCACAGGGGTGACTCAGTCCAAAGGGATGATGGGTTAAGCCACTTCCTCATTCATAGTAAACTGCCTCCAACCTACCCAAGTGATAATTATTCAATTAAGTTCTGGAATAATATAACTATTCAACGTAAATTATAAGTCAAATACATTTCTTCTCTTTAGCAAGTCCTGCATAAATAAAGATAACTTGAAAGAAAGAAGAAATTCCTGTAAATATAATAAGGGTTTTTAAATATTAATAATTAGTTCTTAAGGTATAGAAATTAACATTTTTCCAGTCCAGATAAAATTTAATTATTTCCAAAAATCCTAATATGATTTTATATATTTTACCAGGTATACAAAACTCAAAGCTGGGCCGGGCACGGTGGCTCATGCCTGTAATCCTAGCACTCTGGGAGGCCGAGGCGAGTGGATAGCTCCAGGTCAGGAGTTCAAGACCAGCCTGAGCAAGAGCGAGACTCCGTCTCTACTAAAAAATAGAAAGAAATGATATGGACAACTAAAAATATATAGAGGGAAAAAATTAGCTGGGCATGGTAGTGCATGCCTGTAGTCCCAGCTACTTGGGAGGCTGAGGCAGAAGGATTGCTTGAGCCCAGGGGTTTGAGGTTGCTGTGAGCTAGGCTGACGCCACGGCACTCACTCTAGCCAGGGCAACAAAGCGAGACTCTGTCTCAAAAAAAAAACAAAACAAAAAAACTCAAAGCTGAACCCTAGAGGTATCACGTCACATAAAAAACTACCCTCTAGAAGGCGGCTGTGAAGGATTAGATGAAAAGATGCCAGCTTTCTGTTTAAGTAGGTGTGGCTCCTATCAACTCATAGCCTTGCTGACTACTCATAGCCCTGATTACTGAATTGTTCCAGTCTTCTTTGTCCAGACAGGTTGACTTTCTGGTAAAGGATTCTTGTCTCTCTGATTTATTGTGCAACCTAATGTAACAATATGTAACTGTAATTGGCATGTAAAACTGGATACTCCTTCTTGGATTTATAGAAATCCAAGAGCATTATAAAAATGAACCTACATTAACATAGTATTTAATTCATACAGCAGCTGGTGATTCCTTTTTGAAGAGGAATTCTGTAAGTAGAAATGGCTTGTGGGCTTATGGCTCTCTGCATCTGAAATTTGAAGCATGACTCATTTTTTCACCCTCTCCTCATATATTTCCCACATAAATAAAATGATTACACTTACAGAATAATGTGTTTCCAAAAATAAAATAATATTAATGTTAAAATGTGTCCATAAATGTAAATATTTTCACTTTCTTTTCCCTTGATTTTTAGACATTGCAATGCCAGCAGCAGAAAATCTTCTCAATACCTGTAAGTTCATCAATACTTATTTTCTAGTGAAACTTAATTACTTGGATGCCAGACGATACCTCCGCTTGAGAGTCACTGTGGTACTCATTAAAGGAGAAGGAATAGGAAGCTTACTTCTAGAAACTTCTATAAAGGTTACTGGAGTTGACCTTAAACTGATTGATATCATGGATGTAAAATCAGGAACACATTATCACATGCCATATGGAAGAGGGGATACAAGAACAAACAGTGGTAATTAAGAACTTAGAATCTAAAATCAGCTACCCATGAGTTTTGAGTCCCAGATCTGCCACTTACTAACTGAATGAATTTACACTGGTTATTTAATTCCTCAAAGCCTCAGTTCCAAATAGTTGTGAAGATAAAAATAAGGTAACACAAGTAAAGTACTTACAAGAGTACATGGTTCATAATAAGCATTCAGCAAATTTAAGTTATTAGTATTTTTAATTTTGCTAATGAAAACTCCAGGCCTGGGAACTCACTGTGGAATTTTGATCCTAGAAGCCAAATTTAAGTGTGTAGAAAAGTCAGCTGCCTTACACGCAAGCAGCTTCCTCCTTGCTGGCCAAGGCTTTCTGCTTCCATTCTCCTATTACCTGCTCTAGGAAATAGGATTCCCTGGGTTGCTGGAACCTGGAGCAGGCTGTCAGAAGAGGCATTGCTTTTATCTGGGGACTCAGACTGATTGGGGCAGCTGGATTAGAGGACTCACCCTCCAGAGCCAGGTGACATTGACCCTGACCAGTCTTACTGTCCCTCAGTCACAGCACAGTTAGTTCTGAAAAACCTGAGCAGAACTTAAATGCAAAGCTGTATTAGCTTGTTTTTCTCTCTTACAGATTTTGACTGAACAATCCTCAAGCAACTTAATAAGATATCTTAAAGTAAATTATTCCAATTAAAAAATTCATACCAATATGATCAAAATCCACAATTGAGAATTTGTCATTTCAGGTTCATAGAAGTTAAATAGTCAAGATAGGAATAAAAGCAGAGATAAGAAAGAGATCTGGCTATGTAGATACTTGTTAAAAAAAAAAAAAAAATCAGCTGATTTGTCTATCCCCAGCTGGAACGCTAAACAATCATCTGTAATAGTATTCTGGTATATTCTGTTAGGCCATTTCACTTGGCCTAACCTGGATTTTGATCATACTTAAAAAAATTTTTAAAGATGAGGGGTAGGCAAAAAACATGAAACAAGGTTAAAGAAAGAATAGAGCTTTGGTTTGTTCCACAAAGTGTATTAGAATGTAGTAATAAATGATGGAGTAGAAGTTAGAAGGGTAGGGAGGCTATAAGAGCTCAGAAGGTTCACTGATGTTTCTGAAAGTATCAGCCAGCAATCTTCATTATATTCCTTAAATTCTTGAAATTTACCATATTATCTCTTTTGACATAACAAAGCTACAAGGTGCCTTGTTAAGACTTCAGCAGAGTTAATAACAAGGTAATATTGCAGACGGGGCAGCCGAAAGCTTAACAGACACAGCAATCATGAGTCAATGAGAATTTAGAATGGAAGTTGATGCAGGGATATAAATTAGGTTAGAATTCTGAGTAAGAGCAGAAACATGAAAGTAGAGTCACCCAAGGGAGGTTGCCCTAGCCCATAGAGATCCATCTTTGTTTTTTTATTTCTCTGAAGGAAGTTGATTAAAAGCCAACTTCCTTTAGGAGTTGTCCAGAAAGAAGGGAGGATAGGGAGGAACCATTATACCGCTGGTTCTGGATTATTTGCTTGATCCTCTGTAGCATCCGTGATAAGGAAGCAGAAACAAAGAGGAAAGAAAAGGGAGTTCCACTCAGTGAGTCAGTGTGAGAGCTAGCTCATTCAGAGAGAGCAACCACCAAGGCTCTAGCTCAGCTACATGATTTTTATGAAGAGGATCCCTTAACAACCTGAGGTTTAGGTTGCAAAAGAAGATAACCTAGAATTAGAAGCAACACACAAACTAAAGGACTTCAGAGGACAAGTTAAGGCCTTCAAAAGGCTATGTGAAAACCCAATTTTTTAGGCTGGGCACAGTGGCTAACGCCTGTAATCCCAACACTTTGGGAGGCCAAGGGCAGGAGTATTGCTTGAGGCCGGGAGTTTGAGACCAGCCTGAGCAACAAAGCAAGACCCTGTCTCTACAAAAATTTTAAAAATTAGCCCAGTGCGGTCACACGTACCTATAATCCCAGCTACTTGGGAGGCTGA
>NW_012147842.1:633391-634561 GCF_000956105.1 Propithecus coquereli
AAACACCCCATTTATTTTGATTACCATATTTGTTCCAGGTACTTGTCTCAGTGATTTGGATACATTAATGAATAAAACAGGCAAATATTCCTGCCTATTAGGACAAAAAAAAAGGAAAAAGTTTTCATTCTTAGCAAAGGAAGACAGACAATAATCACAAAATAAAGTCAATAAGTAAATTACATGGCATGTTTGCAAATAAGTGCCATAGGAAAAAAAAAGGGGGCTACAGGAGATTGAGCATTTTTGATGAAGTGAAATGAGTAGTTCTCAATGAAGAGGTGATACTTGAGCAGAGACTATTTAAACATGTGCATCCCTATGACCCTAATAATGTAAAGATTTAGGGGCTATTTATATTCATAAATGTATTTTGAAGGCAGAAAAAGAAACCTAAAATTAATTTCAAGGTTCAGAATTTACAGTAACAAATTTAGCTGAAAATCTACAAATGATCATAAAATATATGTTTCTGTAATATGAATATTTCATTTTGCCTTCTAAGGCATACGTGTAATACATATAAAATTCCAAAACAATTCAAAAGGAAAATAAATCCCATCACATATGTATGCATACACTAAGTATTTCTAAATATGGTCATTTTTAGAAATAGCTTTGTGTGTTCGTAAACATTAATTGCTTTTTTGTTACTAAGAACAGAGATAAATAAGAGCTTAATTAAGCTTAATTTGATTTGGAAATTGTACATAGTGTTAAACCTAGCCAGAGAGATTAATATTGACGTTAGCAAAAATCATATAATTTTCTTGTCTTAGGAACAAGTCCTAATATACTCCAAAAGGGATTAGTGAAGATTATAGATAATAAGATCTGCAACAGTGGAGAGGCATATGGTGGAGTCATTACAGCTGGAATGTTGTGTGCCGGGTACCTGGAGGGACGTGTGGATGCCTGCCAGGTAAGGCTGCCTATTCCATTTTCAAGAATTTTTTTCTTGTCGTTTTACATTTCCAATTAACCAGTTCAATTTTCTCATGGGATTGACAATTTTTAAAGGCTTAAATATGTTTTATAGCCAAAGTATCTCATTAAAATTATATTGATATCAAATAGGTCTCATTAAAAGTACTAAAGTGCTAAATCACCCTTACTATTATAAGAAGCTGGGAATAGGAGTGAGGAAGAGATGAATAAGCAGTGAAGAGA
>NW_012147842.1:634611-638473 GCF_000956105.1 Propithecus coquereli
AAAGTTTACATGACTCTTCCCTATGTTTCTAATGCCTTTCTACCCTCAGGAAAGAATACCTCAAAGTACATCTAGTCACATATAATTAACATTTCTGTGAGGCAACTGACCATCTGCCCTTTCCAACTTACTAAGTATTTTCATTCTTGGTATAAGTACCTTTCTTTCATCTAGGGTTTCTTAACCATAACACTGTTGACATTTGGAGCCAGATAATTCTTTGTTTCAGGGGCTGTCCTATGTATTACAGCAGCAGTCCCCAACCTTTTTTGACATCAGGAACTGGTTTCATGGAAGACAGTTTTTCCAAGGGGGGCTGGGGGGGCACCTCAGCGTCGCCTCAGATCATCAGACTTTGGGTTCTCATGGAAAGGACATAACCTGGATCCCTCCCACACGCAGTTTGCAGTGGGGTTCACACTCCTATGAGAGTCTGATGCTACCACTGATCTCATGGGGGGCGGGGCTCAGGCGGCGTTGCAAGCGATGGGGAACTGCTGTGGGTGCAGGTGGGGCTTCACTCGCTCACCCTCCACTCGCCTCCCCTGGGCGCCTGGTTCCTGGCGGGCTGGGGACTGTTACCTGTCCATGGCCCAGTGGTTGGGGACCATAGTATTACAGGGTATTTAGCAGTATCCTTGGCCTTTACCCACTAGATACCAGTAGCCTCCCAAGGCCCCAATTGTGACAACCAAAAATGTCTCCAGCCTGCCAAACACATATCTCCTGGAAAGACAATGCCCAAAATTGTCCCTGATTGAGAGCCGTTACTTTAATCTATGACCACATATTGATTATGGCAAGTTTTTTCATTCTCCAAATGCTTTGGAACAGACCCATTACAGAAAATAGCTTTGCAATTAAGTATGATTTTTTATTTCAAGATGTCTCATGGACTTCATATAGACTTTCATTTAGACTGCATTTATACAAACATTTGTTGAGTTATTTTTATGTGATAGGTTCCCTGTAGTAGGTTCTAGAGATACATTTTTTTAAAAAAGATATGGCTCCTGCCCTCTAAAAATATTTATTAGGAAATGACAAACTCTAGTAAAAGATACCGTAACCTGTTAAGGAACAAGCTTGGTGCTGTAATTGGAGTAAAATGAAGATAGTCAAGGGAATTAAAGAAAGAGAGAGTCAGAAAGATAAATGGAAAGAATAATAGTGAAGTGTTGTTACTGCAGATTTGCATTAAAGACTTAAGAATCTACTAGTTTTTCTGGCTCTAAACAGACACTAGAGCACATTCCTGATTTGGAGATGCATGTAACTTTGGAGACTGGTTATCTCCAAAGTTATGATATTATCTCCATGTGTTATTCCTTTGATCCAGGCATTGTGTGTTGTGACTTGAGTGGGAACATATTTCTGTCTATTGTCTCATCAATATCTTATTCACATTCATGTTCATTCGCACTTTCTTATGAATGTTTTCATAGCACTCATCACTCTATAACAACTGCTCATTGAAATTAAAAAGCACATATTTCCCTGTACAACTTAGTATTATAACTTAAACAATTATTGTCTTCTAAATTCAAACATTTAATTCCACCTACCTCTTATATCAGGTCATGGTGAGGCCACAGAGATACACAGAGTATATGTGAGTGATGGAGATGGGGGTGGGGGGAGACGTTAATCTATTCTGAATGAATTCTCAGGAAATCTCATGTCAGCAATAAGTTAGTCCTAACTTCTCCAAATCTGTGAGTTTTTCTCAATTAATAGTTAATGGGGACACATATTATGGGAGTTTGTTTACTATAGCAATAGAAATGAATAAGCAATATCAATGCTAATGAACTCTATTTTGAGCAGGTTGTGGACAACGCACAATAACTCCCTCTGGCAACAAAGTAGCAGGGGGCCTGGATGCCGAGGAAGGGGAATGGCCCTGGCAAGCTAGCCTCCAGTGGAACAGTGTCCACCGATGTGGAGCCACTCTGATTAGTAACAGCTGGCTTATCACTGCTGCTCACTGTTTCATAAAGTAAGACCTCAAAGCCACTCAACTATCTAAAAGTCGGATAATATTTTTTAATAATATGGCCACATAACTATGCCTCCACCTAGCCAGTATTGTGAGATATAGCCTCAAAACTACTCCATGGATTATCAGTAAAATAACAGACACAGTCAGACTGGAGCAGGGTTTGTCAAAAGTGACACTATTGACGTTTTAGACCACATAATAATTCTTTGTTATGGAAAGCTGTCCTGTGCAGGGTAGGATATTCAGCAGCATCCCTGGCCTCCACTCATCAGTAGCATCCTTCAGTGTTGACAACCAAAATGTCTCCAGACATTGCCAAATGTGGGGGACAAAACGGCCCCAGTTGTGAACCACTAGGTTACAGGCATTTACTGTTCTTCAATTTTATAGAGAAACTATACATCCCAATTTGGACATGGGTCTTTTATTTCTTTCTCATTATTATCACATTTGGTTTTATTTATTTAGTCTTAAGTATTTTAATTAATTCTACATCCTCCCATATATGTACAGCCCCATTTAAAATAATGATTTCTTTACAAGATATATATTATTGCACCAAAAGTTTGCCCTTTATTACCTAAAAGATTTTTACCCTTTTGTTTGATGGTACATCACATTAATTTCTATTGGTTTTATGTAGCACTTATTGGTTTTTCTTTAAATAAAAATCCCTCTTAAAGTTGATCAACTCTCATCGAAATCATGCTTGCTTATTATGTTACTTTAGTAGAGTTTGAAAATGTTCCAGCAGTACTATTCTTCAGTACTTAATATAAAAATCATTGATTAACAAATAAAAATAAAAGTCAAAAATATCTTCCTATTTATAGTTTTTAATGGTTAAAAAAGAGGATTTATGCTATTTTCTTAATTTCCCTAAGTTCACTCTATCCCATGTCCTTGCCAACTCTTTATTTGCTCTTACTATCTTTTTGTCATTATCTTTATAAATCCCATTGAGTCTTTTCTGTACAAAATAAGAAATAAAATGTAGTTTCCATGAGTTATCTTCTAAAACATAGCTTATTGAGTTATTCAAAATGTGTTCTTATCATCATTTTTATTTCTTCTTTTATATACAGCTCTATTTTGTATGCTTATAAGCATTATGGAAACTCGAAACATAATTGTTTAAAAAAGTGTAAGAGGTTAATTCCTACAACGCCAATATATAGAACTTCTAATAAACAAATCTATTTTCTTTAGAGACAATGATCCCAGAGAATGGAATGCTAGTTTTGGGCTTCTTTTAAGTGATCCACAAACACAGCGAAGTATCAAGGATATTATAATTCATGAAAACTACCATTACCCGGCACATGATAATGACATTGCTGTTGTGCACCTGTCTTCACCAGTATTATATACGAGCAACATCCGAAGAGCATGTCTTCCAGAAGCTACTTATACATTCCCACCCAATTCAGATGTGGTGGTCACTGGTTGGGGAACATTGAAGTCTGATGGTGAGTTCCTAACCTCCCTCCATTACACGGTTTGTATTTTAGGAGTTAAAAAGAAAAGTACTCAGAATTGCAACTAAACCTGAAAAATACTTTCACTGGATCATTTTTAAGAGCACGATGTGGAATGAATCGAAAATTATCCTCAACGACATTTATACAGAAATCTATAATTTCATAGAGCTGTTTACCATAATTCTGCTTAAAATGGCAGTTTTTACAGAAATGTATCATTTGAATAAGTAATTTGTTTCCTCCATTTCATTCATCATTCATTCAATAAACATTTATTTTGGCCAGGCATGGTGGCTCACGCCTGTAATCCTAGCACTCTGCCAGGCTGAGGTGGGAGGATTGCTTGAGCTCAGGAGTTTGAGACCAGCCTAAGCAAGAG
>NW_012147842.1:639719-642566 GCF_000956105.1 Propithecus coquereli
AGAGTCTCACTCTGTTGCCCTGGCTAGAGTGAGTGTCGTGGCATTAGCCTAGCTCACAGCAACCTCAAACTCCTGGGCTCAAGCAATCCGCCCGCCTCGGCCTCCCAGAGTGCTAGGATTACAGGCGTGAGCCACCGCGCCCGGCCTGAAATGGATTATTGATGACTTTAGTTTGATTGGCATTTCACTGAGAAACACTTAACTGGGTCTAATACCAAAACTAATGATCATGGAACTTCCATAATCTGGCTCCAACATCCTAAATATTTTATTTATGTAACGATCCTTATATAGCATTCCCATGTGCTAGGCATTGTTTTAAGCACTTTACAAATATTAATTTCTTCTAGTCATGTCAATCCTCCGCGGCATGTTTGTCCGATTTTAAACCCTATTTCTAGACGACGAGACTGAGGCAAAGAGATCAAGTAACTTGTATAAACTTACACAGCTATTAAGTGGTAGAATTGAGATCTAAACATGGGAAATTGGGCTCTAGTGCCCATACTCTAAACTGTGTGCTAAACTGCTTTTCCTTATGCGTAATGTGATTCTAATGCCCCTGTTGCTGTCTATGAGTAATAATCCTAGAGCTAACCAAAGTACTTCTGTAATTATCTAGGCAGGCAGAACTGGTGATAAATCCAGGAGGACCCTGGTATTATTCATACTTTCTTCCATGTAGTGATTATTTATTGACCTATGTGCCAGACCCTATACTAGGTGCAGGGAAGTTAAAATGAATATTTGCACACTCTAGGTAGGAGCTAGCAAACACACAAACAAGTATTTGCAATACCTAATTATCATCTGTAATTACAGATTTCTATCTTTCCAACTGTCCCACTAAACCTATTCTCCAATGTCATGAAAAGCTTAAATCTCTGTTCCTTTTAATTTCTTTTCAGTCCATCACCGGCAGCCTCATGACTCTCTCCTCACCTTACACAGCTCAGAACCTATGTTTTATTATTGCAACCATTCTATTTGCAGCACCCTCGATGACTTCATCTTCTGCTTTCCCCACACCCATCCTAATAACCTGCAACCGCAGAACAATCTATCGCTTTATTTGCTTTTACATGCAAGCTGCTGAGCACAGCTAGAAGAAATCTTGCCTTCTTGTAAACTGGAGTCATATAATCACAGCTGGGTTTTAAACACACTGTACAATTTTTAATGCATTTTTTATGGTGCTGTGTCAAACATTCATTATATTCTTTATCTACCTATCCCAACATGCCCTCATCTCTTTTAGTATATGACATTTTTCTCCTGCTAACAAGAAAAAGTGAACAGAATATGAGAACTCCTTTAATTTCCTTTCTCTTGATACATACATATTTCTACTCATTCTCTCCCTCTAGGCACAGGAACAAGTTTCTCTTACTATTCAAAGATAATCTCTTGCCTGTGTTCTTCACCCAGTCTCCTTACATCTACACAAGTATTTGAAGTTTCCACTAATTTGAGCTTTCTTCTGCATTTCCCAAACTGTCCTACTCTAATGGACTCTTCCTTACATTCTGTAAATATTATTAAGTCTCTCCCTTCAAGCCTACTCTTAGGAACTAACACAACTCAATGCTAAAAACCAAACCAAATAAAAAAACCCAAAACAAATAATCTGATTTAATAATGAGCAAATGACGTGAATAGACATTTTTCCAAAGAAGAACATTTCCTGTTTCAAGTGACCAACAAGAACATGAAAAGATGCTCAACATCACCAATCATCAGGGAAATGTAAATTAAAACCACAATAGGATAACACCTCACACCTGGGTATTATCAGAAAGATAAAAGATAACAAGTATTGGTGAAAATGTGGAGAAAAGGGAACCCTGTACACACTATTGATGGAAATGTAAATCGCTATAGCCATTATAGAAAACAGTATGAAGTTTCTTCAAAAAATTAAAAAATAAACAAAACCCCAGACTCCACCACTATACGATTTATACATGTAAGGGAATTTAACTTGTACCCCCTAAATCTATTAAAATCAAAAAGGAAAAAAATTTTCAAAATAAAAATGGAACTACTGTATGATCTAGCAATCCCACTTCTGGGTATATGTCCAAAGGAAATGAAATCGGTAGTATCACGAAGAGACATCTGCAGCCCCATGCTCACTGCAGCATTATTCACAACAGCCGGGATATGGAAACAACCTAAGTGTCCATCAGCTGATGAATGGATAAAGAAAATGTAATACACATACACACACACGCACACACACACACACACACACACACACACAGAAGAGCATTGTTCAGCCATAAGAAAGAAAGAAATCCTGCCATTTGCAACAACATAGATGAACCTAGCGAACAGTAGGCTAAGTATAATAAGCCAGACACAGAAAGACAAATGCTGCATGATGTCACTCTTATGTGGAATCTTAAAAAATCAAACTCATTAAAACACTATAATGGTGGTTGCCAGGGACCAGGAGTCCCTGTAGGGCTATTGGTCAAAGGGTATAAGCTTTCAGTTATAAGATTAATAAGTTCTGGGGATATAATGTACAGTATGGCAAATATAGTTAATAATAATGTATTGTACACTTGAAATTTGCTCAGAGACAGATCTTAAGTGTTCTCACCAAAAAACATTAAATATGTGAGGTGATGAATAGGTTAATTGGCTTGACTGGGGGAATCATTTCACAATGTATACATATATCAAAACACATTGTACACCTTAAATATAAACAATATTCATTTGTCAATCAATACTTAATTTTTTAAAAAGATGAAATACATCCATCTAAGAAGAAGGAAAGTAGATACAGATGTGGACTGATGTAGGTGAGCTAAGAAGTCAAAAAGGACAAGACCAGGA
>NW_012147842.1:645269-646443 GCF_000956105.1 Propithecus coquereli
TTCTATATAGATTCTTGTTATCAGCCTTTTATTTGGATGTGTAGAAAGCAAATATTTTCTCCCATTCTGTAGATTGTCTATTTGCTCTAAGGACAGTTTCCTTGGCTGTGCAGAAGCTTTTTATTTGATCAGGCCCCATTTGTTTATTTTTTTTTGCTGCTGTGATTGCTTTGGGGGTCTTCTTCGTAAATTCTTTACCTAGGCTGATGTCTAAAAGAGTCTTCCCCACATTTTCTTCCATAATTCTTAAGTTTTCACACCTTAGGTTTAAGTCTGTTATCCAACGTGAGTTAATTTTTGTGAGAGGTGAGAGATGGGGATCCAGTTTTAATCTTCTGCATGTGGATCTCCAGTCTTCCGAGCACCACTTATTGAATAGAGATTCTTTTCCCCAATGTATACTTTTGTCTGCTTTGTCAAAGATTAGATGAAAATACGAGGATGGTTTTATATTTGGGATCTCCGTCCTATTTCAAAGGTCTATATCTCTGTTCTTGTGCCAGTACCATGCTGTTTTGGTTACTATAGCCTTATAGTAAAGATTGAAGTCTGGCAGACTGATGCCTCCCAATTTGTTCTTTTGGCTTAAATTGCTTTGGCTATATGAGGTCTTCCTGGTTCTAGATGAAGTGTAGAATTATTTTTTCTAAATCTGTAAATAATGATGGTGGAATTTTGATAGGGATTGCATTAATTCTGTAGATCACTTTAAGTAGAATGGACATTTTAACAATATTGATTCTACCGATCCATGAGCATGGTAGGGATTTCCATCTGTGCACGTCATCTACAATTTCTTTTCTCAGTGTTTCGTAGTTCTCCCTATAAATATCTCTCACCTCCTTCATTAAATATATTCCTAAATATATGAATTTCTTTGATGCTATTGTGAAAGATGTTGTCTTTGATTTGATTTTTGGCTTGATTGTTATTGGCATATATGAATGCCACTGATTTGCGTGCATTAATTTTGTATTCTGAGACTTTACTGAATTCATTTATCAATTCTAGGAATCTCTTGGCTGAATCCTTGGGATTTTCTAGGTACAACAGCATATCATCAGCAAAGAGTGAAAGTTTGACCTCTTCTACCCCCATTAGGACACCCTTAATTCCCTTCTCTTGTCTGATTACTCTTGAGAGGACTTCCAGCACCGTGTTGAATAGAAGTGGA
>NW_012147842.1:646493-648437 GCF_000956105.1 Propithecus coquereli
AAAAGATGAAATACATCCATCTAAGAAGAAGGAAAGTAGATACAGATGTGGACTGATGTAGGTGAGCTAAGAAGTCAAAAAGGACAAGACCAGGAATGGAGGAATTGCCACCTGTTACTCTTCACTTACTCTATGAATTTAAAAGTAATATACTAGGTTTGGAATGAGGAAACTGGATTTTTAAACGTTGTGAAGTGGAAAAAGTTTGGAATGGTTGCCCTGAAATATAGAAAGGTAGTTGAAAGGTATATAGAAAGGTATATAGAAAGGTAGTTGGCTAAAGACATGTAAATAACGCTGAGAAGTGTTATTTGAGGATATAAATTTGTAACATGGTTTTATTTCACAGTGTATAATTTGGGCTGGGCTACTGTGGGGAGGAAGGTAAGGTGCTGAGGGGTGCTGTTACACAATAGTGAGGTGGGTGGATGACGGAATACAGCCTGCTTAAAGAAAGACAGGAGGGAGGAAATGAGCTAACATGCTAATGGAGAAGAAAGTGAGGTTGAAGAGCAGATACAGAGTGAAAAGTGAAATGAGTGGAACAAAAAAACCTAAGGGACAGGTACATGAAATTATAATAGTGAATAATGGTGTTTCAGAGGTGGGGCAGTTCCTAGTGATGACAAAGAATGACGTGTAAAGGTTGAATTAAATGATCAGAGTCAAGGAAGCCAAGAGACAGTGGGCTAAGGTATTTAGATGTATCATACAATAGATGTTGGAATTATCCAGGATGACGGGAAGGATTAGGACAAAGGAAATGCCAGATGCCAAGATATTCCATCATTCTTAGAAAATGGTCTAAAGACCAGTAGATGAAAACTGTAGGAAGTGTAGAGGGGCTATAGCCAAGTTACAGAATTCTGGAAATTGAAGCAATGCTTACATAAGAATGAAGAAGGAATCATCCAGTGTTGGTGGTGCTTAAATACAAATCTCCCTTTTTCCCACAATCTGCCTGGAAATCAGGGAGTTTGGGAAGATCATCAGAGAGTTCCTCAGCACACTGATGATTGCATAAGCAATAATATGTTCAGTAGCTCCTTTGGATAATAATCAAGTTGAAATTTTTTATACATGCTTTCCATTCTTGTATTGTTAAATCCAAAGACCTAGACTTGTGTCTTTAAGTAAATGATCATAGAACACAAAAATATTTTAGACTATAATCATTTTAGTATTGAAATATCCAGGGTTTTTCCGCTCTTCTGTCATTTCCTGTCTTTACTACAGAAAAGAAAAAAACATGCAGCATTCACCTTTAAATTATAGTAATTGTATATATTCTTTTTTCTCTCCAGGGTGACTCTGGTGGACCGCTGGTTGGTGCAAATTCTAAAGGCATCTGGTTTCTTGCTGGTATCGTAAGCTGGGGAGATGAATGTGCTCTTCCAAACAAGCCTGGTGTCTACACTCGAGTGACATACTATCGAGACTGGATCAAGTCCAAAACTGGTCTTTAGTGCAGAAGTGCTGTGTAGATTAAAGCTCAAAGGTTATTATGTATGCTTGTTAAATATGTTTATAATTCTTAAACCACATTTAACTTAAATATCACCTCTACTTATGCACATTCAATGTAGCAAATTTAAACACATACTGTTTTAGAACTATAAAAACTTTCTATTTATTAGAATTTGACAAGTGAGACTAATGGACTAGCTAGGACAAACAGTTTTCCCTTTTAACCCTTTCCAGATTGAAGATAATTATAGGAATAAATATGGATTACAGTTTATTAAGGAAATATTCTCTGCTAATTTGCAGATCCAGATTACTTGAGGAATCAGAATAGATATTAGCAGTAAACTCCCTTCTGAGTGTATATATAATCTCCTGCTGACAAGCACATGGAATCCACAGGATCAACATAGCAGTAGGTTGTAGTCTAGTAAATTGCAGTAATATTGCCTGAAAAACTACCAAGGAAAAACCTATCTA
>NW_012147842.1:650722-653213 GCF_000956105.1 Propithecus coquereli
TTTATTGTAAAAGTGTGCTGGATTTTATCAAATGTTTTTTCTGCGTTCTTGAGAGAATCATATGGTCTTTGTTTTTGCTTTTATATATGTCGTAAATTACATTTATAGATTTCTGTATGTTGAACCAGCCTTGCATCCCTGGGATAAAGCCCACCTGGTTGTGGTGAATTATTTTTTTGATGTGCTGTTGGATTCAGTTTGCTAGAATTTTGTTGAGAATTTTTGCATCTATATTCACGAGGGATGTTGGTCTGTTGCTTTCTTTTTTTGTTGTGTCCTTTCCTGGCTTTGGTATCAAGGTGATATTGACTTCACAGAATGAGCTGGGGAGGATACCATCTTTCTCAATGTTTTGGAATAATTTCTGCAGTATAGGTATGAGTTCTTCTTTGTATGTTTGGTAAAATTCGGGTGTGAGCCCATCTGGTCTAGGACTGTTTTTTTTTTTGGAAGATTTTTTATTGCTGTTCCAATTTCTGCACTTGATATTGGTCTGTTCAGGAGTTCTATTTCCTCCTGATTGAGCTTAGGGAGGTTGTGTGTTTCCAAGAATTTGTTCATTTCCTTCACATTTTGTAGCTTTTGGGCCTATAAATTTTTATAGTATTCAAAGATAATGTTTTGTATTTCGATGATGTTTGTAGTGGCCTCTCCTTTTTCATTTCTGATTGAGTTCATTAAAGTCCTTTCCTTTCTAGTTCTTGTCAATCTAGCAAGAGGGCTATTAATTTTGTTTATCTTTTCAAAAAACCAGTGTTTGGTTTTATAGATCTTCTGTATAGTTCTTTTGTTCTCAATTTCATTTAGTTCTGCTTTAACCTTAGTTATTTCCTTTCTTCTGCTAGGTTTAGAATTAATTTGCTCTTCCTTTTCCAGTTCCTTGAGATCGTTTATTAGTTTGTTGATTTGCAAGCTTTCTGTCTTTTGGATGTGAGCATTTAATGCTATTAGTTTTCCTCTTAGGAATGCTTTTGCTGTATCCCACAGATTTCGATAACTTGTGTTCCCATTATCATTTAGTTCAAAGAATCTTTTGATTTCTTTCTGTATTTCCTCCTTGACCCAATAGTTATTCAACAATAGATTGTTTAATTTCCATGACTTTGTGAAGTGGTGAGTGTTTCTGTTGGAATTGATCTCTAGTTTTATATCACTATGGTCTGAGAAGATACATGGTACAATTTCTATTTTTTTAAAATTTGTTGAGGTCTGATTTGTGGCCTATGATGTGGTCGATTTTGGAGAAAGTTCCATGAGCTGATGAGAATAATGTATATTCAGCTTTATTTGGGTGGAATATTCTGTAGATGTCTGTTAGACCCATTTGTTCTAGAGCTCTGTTTAAGTCCATTATTTCTTTGCTTATTTTTTGTTTGGACGATCTGTCCATTTTACTTTTGCTATGTTAAAATTTATGCTGTCTGAAATCAGAATCGCTACCCCCACTCTCTTGGTTTCCATTTGCCTGAAAGTTTGTTTTCTAACTCTTGATCTTAAGGCTGAAAGCATCTTTGTGGGTTAGATGCATTTCCTGGAGACACCAGATACTTGGCTTATAATGTTTTATCCATTCAGCCAGTCCGTGTATCTTCAAAGGACAATTCAAGCCATTCACATTTATTGAGAGGATTGCTATTTGGGATAGATTTCTGTTCATATTGTTGGGTAAGTTATTATTCTTTTGTTTTACCTCTGAAGGCATTGTGGAATCCAGGTTTTGGGCCTTCACTCTTGAATGTTTTTAATTTGGTGGGTGTCTATTGCACCGTTGAGTGTACAATGCAGGTCTGAGTACTTCGTGCAGAGCAGGTCTGATCTTCGCGAATTCCATCAGTGATTGCTTGTCTGGGACAGTCTTTATTTCTCCCTTGTAGATGAAGCTCAGTTTTGCCAGGTAAAGAACCTAGGTTGGCCATTGTTCTGTTTAAGAAGATTGAGGAGGGGTCCCCAGTCCCTTCTAACTTGTAGGGTTTCATTTGAGAAGTCTGCAATTAGCCTGATAGGTTTTCCCTTATAGGTTATCTGTTGTTTTCCTCTTACTGCTTGAAGGATTGCCTCTTTCGTGTTTAATTTGGCCAGCCAGATAATTATGTCCCATAGTGTTTGCCTCTTCATGTTGAGTCTCCCAGGAGTTCTGTGTGCTTCTTGTACCTGGATATCTAGGTTTCTGGCCAGACCAGGTATATTTTCCTCCAGTATTCTAAGACATAGATTTTCCAGCCCTTGTGTATTTTCTTCTTCCTTCTCTGGGATGCTTATAATTCTTATATTTCGTTTCTTTACATAATCTCACGTTTCTTGTATGTTCTGTTCTTGTCTCTTACTTCTGTGTTCTTTTTTTCATCTGATTTGTTTAGCACATAGGCATTATCTTCAAGCTCTAAGATTCCCTCCTGTGCGTGATGCATTCTATTTTTAAGGCTTTCCACTGTGTTTTGAAGTTCCTTGAATGCCTCCTTCATTTCCAAGATTTCTGTTTGATTTTTTTGTA
>NW_012147842.1:654328-657403 GCF_000956105.1 Propithecus coquereli
GGGCAACAGAGTAAGACTCTGTCTCAAAAAAAAAAAAAAAAGAGCAACAGGTACCTGCAAGCCTGAGAGCGTATACTTCTGTGATTGCTTGATCTGCTGCTAGGAGAGAGCTGCTAATATGTAATTCAGGGCTCTTTTGCCACACTCGCAAGACAGCTCCAGGTGGGGAGGTGTCAACTGGTGCAATTGCTGAGGACTCTGGCCAAGATTTTCCTTCTGAGACCACAAGCCCCAAAGCTGGCCGCAGCGTGGGCGCCAAGGGCAAGCTCTAGTGTTACGTTCTTCTCAGATGATCAAAACCAACCCACCGGACCAATTAAACAATCTGTCCCCTTTTGCTTAGTTCCAAGGTCCCACAAATTCACTCCAGTCACACACAGAAAGAGACTTTTCTCCTTTCTCCCTACCTCCAAGGGTGTAGCCTGCCCTGCTGTGCTGGGGGAGGGGTGTTGCCTGAGACTGTCGCACGTTCCAGTCCAGAAAACCTCTTCTCTCGTTTCTCCCCTCCTCCAAGGGCAGGGTCGTCCTTGCCATAGGGAAAGTCAAGCTGCAGGGCTGGGGGAGAGGCGCTGCCAGAGGCCACCCTGCGTCTTAGCCCAGAAAGTGACTTCTCTGTTTACTCCACCCAGCCAAGGGCAGGATTTGTCCAGTCGGCGTGAAATGCAAGTAGCCTGGCTGGGAGCGAAGGGCTGCCCAAGGCCACCGCGGGGCTCAGTCCAGAAAGCGGCCTCCCTCGCTACTCCGCCAAGGGTGGGATTTGGTCAGCGTGAGGTAGAAGCAGCTGGGGGGCGGGGAGAAGCACCTCTGAGGCCACGGGGCAACTCAGCCCCCAAAGCGGCCCCTCCCGCCACTGCGCCCCTTCAAGGGCAGGGTTTAACCTGCCCCTGGGAAAAGGCAAGCGGCTTCTCTCGCTACTCCCCTCCTCCAAGGGCGGGCACTGCTCTGCCGGGCAGGGGCGGTGGCGCCACCTGAGTCCGTTGCCTGGGCCTGCCCTGCCGGGCTGGAGAAGGGGCGGTGTCCAGTTCGGCAACGCGCCGCAGTGATTTTAGCCGATGGACCCCCAAAATGGCGGCCGCCCACCCACAGAGAGCCAGCACCGGAGGCGACGGCTGGGGGGCAGCGGGCGCTGGGTTTGGCAGCCTGTCTCAGCGAGCCGCCGGCTGTCCCCACTGCTTCCCTCATGCACTGACTCCCGCCGGTCCAGTAGGGGGTCCTGCACTCCTGTCCCGCCCTGCACCGGCCGAATCTTTGGCGGTTTCCAGGGGCAGAGCCTCCCTTTCGGTGTTCACCTCCCTTGGTCTGGTCCCCGCGGCTGCCAGAGGCGAGAAGCCGTCTCCAAACTCCCTCCTGTGGATCCAGGAAGCGTCCGCTCAGACCTGACCTCCCCCGCCCAGTGCGGACCTAGCAGAGCGCTCTGGAGAGTCCGAAATGTCCCCGACTGTGTCTCTTCTCCACACTGCCTGGCAGCCTGTGCCTCAACTTCGCACCGACTTCAGACACTTCCCCGCCTGAGCGGGCGTGGAGGTCGGTGGAGGAAGAGTCGTCCCCCTGCGGGTCCCACCACACTGTCCCCGCCGGCCAGCGGGCGCCGCCGTCCCACGCTCTAGTCCCTATTGCGTATCTCGCACTCTCTGGACTTTCCAGTCAATTCTCCAATTCACCTTTTTTCCCCCCAGCACTGCTTGCCCCGCGCTGCTTCTCTGCAGGTTCGCGATGCTGTTCCTGAGGGAGAGCGACCCGCTCGTGCGTAGCTGTCCGCATTCTTCGCCTCCCACTCGGGGAGCAGACAGCCAGGAGGTCGCCCCTAACTCGTCATTTTTTACTGGCTGTCAACTATTGATCTGCACCAGGGCCCCGCAGATTCACGCCGGTCACACAGGGAAAGTGGCTCTTCTTGCCTCTCCCTACCTCCAGGGGTGGAGCCTACCACTTTTGGCGGGAAAGTCGCTCCGCTAGGGGGCGGGGCGATGCCTGAGTCCGCCCAGCGCCTCAGCGCCTGTGACTCCCACAGGTTTTAGCCTCCCATGGCTGGGGAAGTACTCAAAATTCACCCATCAGAAGAGCCCGGCTAGTTGACAATAGGTCGCGGAAGGGCGGAGCTTGTGCCGAGAGTCCCCAGGCTCGGGGAAGCGTGTGGCCCGAAACCGTAGCGCACCACAGCGTCTGGGTTGTGGAGCCCCAAAATGGCGGCCGCCCACCCATAGAACGCTAGTGCTGGGGGTGACTGTTCAGGAGTTGGCGGATGCCGGATTGGGGAGCTGAGTCAACAGGATTCCCCGTTGTCTCTTGTGTGTCGCCCTCCCGCAATCTCGCACCTGTCCGGCAGGAGGTCTTGCACTTTCTGACCCACCTGAGCGGGCCTAATGGCCCTCAGCAGTTTCCAGGGTAGAGTCCCCTTTTCGGTGTTCACCTCCGTTGTGCTGACCGCCAGAGGCAACGCGCCCGTCTCCTACCTCCCTCAAGCCGTAGCCCAGCGCAGGCCTAGCACAGAGCTCCTGGGAGTTCGAGATGCTGCCGGCTATTGTCCCCTCTCCACAGAGCCCAACCTCTCCTGCCGCAATTCTGCACCGACTTCAGGCAGGTCCCTGTCTGAGTGGGTGCGGAGGTCAGTGGGTGCGGAGGTCAGTGGCGAAGCAGGACGTTCTGTGGGTCAGATCCCACTGCACTCACAGGCCAGGCGGATGCAGCCGTCCATGCTCTGTTGTTTATCTTGCACTCTCCAGACTTTGCAATCCTATCTCCCATTCACCTTTTTTTTTTCCTTCCTGTGTTGTGTGTCCCACGCTGTTTCTCTGCAGTTTCGCGGTGCTGTTCTTGTGGGGGAGTGATCCACTCATGTGTAGCAGACCGAGTTCTTCACCTCTTTCTCTGGGAGCAGGGAGCCAGGAAGTCACCTTTACTCCACCATGTTTCCCTCCCCCATTCTCTTTTAAGTATGAAAGTGAGGCCAGAAGATGGTTCTCACATATACGCACACTTAATAGTAAAATGATCCTCAGACGCATGGGCTATGTTTCAATATGCGGCTTGAATAGACCATGTGAGTAACACCGCATTGCCTATCTCCAAACTTTT
>NW_012147842.1:658318-661307 GCF_000956105.1 Propithecus coquereli
CAAATTAGCAGGTCAGTTGGCATTTATCCAAAACATTATTTCAACAGGGTGCTTTTTCAGACGGTATTCCACTAGTGGAATAGAAGTTTACCCTTTTCTTTTTCATTGCTAATAATCTTACAGCTGCCACTTATAGCCTTCATTTCGATGTGAACTTTTTTCATAACCCCCCCAAAAATTCACTTACAATAATAGCTCACATCTATTGATTTTTTTTACTGTATGTTAGGCATACTTTACATGTATTAATACGTTGAACTCTCCCAACAAACCTGTGAGGATGGTCCCCTTGTTATCTCAATTTTGTAGATAAAGAAACTGAGGTATAGAGAGAAGTCATGTAACTTGCCTAAAATCAGAGAATTTATAATTGACTGAGATGGGTTTCACAATCAGACAACTGGATTCCAGAAATTATACTTTTAACAACTATACTATGTTATGTAATATGGTTATAACTAAGGCTCTACCTAGCATAGTATTCTAAAATGTAATATTTATCATAAACTTCATGGATGAATTAATCCAATAGCTTTATTATTTAATTGCTTTTAAAATATTTGACATATCTTGTTATGCATTTATAAGAATTAGTATTTCTACTTTTTGATGTTTTATTAATGAAGCATAAGCAAAATAAAACTATATGCATATTGGTGAGGATTCTTTGGTTGCAAGTGACAGAAATTCAATTAACACTAGATTAAGTAAAAAGAAATGTATAGGTTTATCTAACTAAAAAATAACTACATCATTTAGCATAGCTGAGACTAGATCCAGGAGCTCAAACAATGTCTCTATCTCTAGTCACATCTTAACTCTCCTCAGTCTTCATTCATGGGCAGACTCTTCACTCACATGTTTCCTCTTTCTAGGCTTAGAATGTCCTTAGTGCTAAATTAACAATCCCAGACAAAAATAGAGCCTTCTTGCCTGCTGGCTGCAGTTAAAAAAAAAAAAAAAAAGTCCTCAGGATGGCTCTGATTGGCCTGGCTCGGATCACTATACCACCTCTGTGATGCAGGAGGTGGAGCCTTTGATTGACAGCCTCTCAGGTCAGGGAGGGGCATTTCTAGAAAAAAAAATGCTGGATAAAAAAATAACAGTTATCTCTTACCCAATGCAAAATGTGCTACATTCTGAATCAATATAATGTTATTCAAAATCATATAACCTCACAATAAACAGAGATTCTATATTTTCATGTGTTTATTAAGTTGTGAGCCCCAGATTGTGCATGCTATGCATATTCCGTTATCTTGGAAAAAAGCAATATGAACTAGTGTTTTAATTCACCAGTACTTCTCTTTACTTAATTTCTTTGTATATGTAAAGTGTATAAAATTCCTATGAGAAAAAAATTATAAAATTTTTTATTTTTAATTTAGAAAATAATTTAACATGAAGGTTAACAGGTATGTTAACATGTTTTGAAAATGTGCCTCCAAATAACTCTAGTTTAAGTGAACCAACCTGCATGATAATGTACAGTATAACAATAGATTTCCTTTTTATTTCTACAAGTCAAAACAGTATTATCTATAATAATGGTGTCTTCCCACCTGGGCACCAGAGTCATAACCAGCAGGTCTCTTCAGATTCAGACATTTCTGCTATAAATAGTATCTGGCAAGAATTCATGATGAGAAGACACATGAAACAATGAAATTGGAGTCTCATCTTATACCATACACAAAAACTAAAAATGGATTAAAGACTTAAACATAAGATCTGAAACTGTAAAACTCTTAGACTAAAATGAAGGAGGAAAGCTCCTTGACATTGGTCGTGGCGATGATTTTTAGAAATGATATGAAAAGCATAGACAACAGAAGCAAAAATAAACTAGTGGGACTACATGAAACTGAAAAGCTTCTGCACAGCAAAGGGAAACAATCAACAAAATGAAAAAGCAACCTATGAAAGGGAAGAAAATATTGGCAAATCATATATCCGATAAAGGTATGATAATTATATATCCAAAATATATAAGGAACTTACACAACACAATGCCAGAAAAACACCTGATTTTAAAATGGAAAAATGACCTGAATAGACATTTTTCTGAAGAAGATATGCAAATGGACAACAGATACACGAAAAGATGCTCAACATTACTAATCATCAGGGAATTGCAAATTAAAACCACAATGAGATAACACCTCACACTTGTCAGAATGGCTATTACCAAAAAGACAAGAGAAGACAAGCATGGGTGAGGGTGTGGAGAAAAGGAAACCCCTGTACAATGCTGGTAGGAAAGTAAACTGGTACAGTCATTATGGAAAATATTATGGAGGTTTCTTAAAAAAGTAAAAGTAGAATTGTCATATGATCCAGCAGTCCTACTTCCAGGTGTATATTCAAAGGAAATGAAATCAGTATCTTAAAGAGATATCTGCACTCCCATGTTGATTGCAGCATTATTCACAGTAGCCAAGATATGGAAACAATCTAAGTGTCCATTAATGGATGAATACATTTTTAAAATGTAGAACTCTTACATTTGTGTGATGAATATACCTGGAGGACATAATGCTAACTGAAATAAGCCAGACACAGGAAGACAAATACCGCATGATCTCACTTACATGTGGAATCTAAAAAAGTCAAACTCATAGAAACAAAGATTCATTGGTGGTTGCCAGGGACTGGGGATTGCGGGAAATAGGGAGATGGTTAATCAAAAGGTACAAACTTTCAGTTATAAGATTAACAAGTTCTAGGGATCTAATGTACAGCATGGATTGTATGGTTGTGTTAATTAATTCGACTGTAATAATCATTACACAATGTATATGTATATCAAATCATCACATTGTACACCTTGAATATACATGATCTTTATTTGTCAATTAAGTATTTTAAAATTAAAAAGGAACTTTGGGGGCCGGGCATGGTGGCTCACGCCTGTAATCCTAGCACTCTGGGAGGCCGAGGCGGGCGGATTGTTTGAGCTCAGGAGTTCGAGACCAGCCTGAGCAAGAGC
>NW_012147842.1:661357-661864 GCF_000956105.1 Propithecus coquereli
ATGAATTAATCCAGTAGCTTTATTATTTAATTGCTTTAAAAATATTTGACTCAGTCCCAGACAAAAATAGAGCCTTCCTGCCTGCTGGCTGCAGTTAAAAAAAAAAAAAAAAAAAGTCCTCAGGATGGCTCTGATTGGCCTGGCTCGGATCACTATACGACCCCTGTGATGTAGGAGGTGGAGCCTTTGATTGACAGCCTCTCAGATCAGGGAGGGGCATTTCTAGAAAAAAAAAATGCTGGATAAAAAAATAACAGTTATCTATTACCCAATGCAAAATGTGCTACATTCCGAATCAATATAATGTTATTCAAAATCATATAACCTCGCAATAAACAGAGATTCTATATTTTCATGTGTTTATTAAGTTGTGAGCCCCAGATTGTTCATGCTATGCATATTCTGTTATCTTGGAAAAAAGCAATATGAACTAGTGTTTTAATTCATCAGTACTTTTCTTTACCTAATTTCTTTGTATATGTAAAGTGTATAAAATTCCTATGAGAA